>NC_057712.1:32729401-32783563 GCF_004010195.1 Chiloscyllium plagiosum
CATGCTTCTTTCAAGGAGAGAATCATTCCAAGCTTTGGATTCGCTCCTGATGCTGGATCGAGCTTTATGTAACTACCTCCCTCCTGAAACCCCACTCCCCTCCAATTTTGACCGAATGTTGACCCGCTAACCAACTCCAAACACCAAGGGACAACGTGAAGGTACATTCCCCAGTTTGAAAGGAACTGTCCCCCCCACCTCCAAAAAAAAATAACCCATATCTACGGGATTATGAAAACTACATCAGAGTACCCTTGACCCTGCACCCAAATCAATCCAAGAGTAGAGATTTGCCACAGAAACTGGGAATAGATGAGCTTTCTCGGTGACTATTAATTTCGACTTTCAACTCCTTCCCCTGTCCCCTCACCCCCGTTTCGGAGCGACAGCTTCAGCCCAAGTTTTGCAGATCCGTGGTTGCCTAAACCTGCTCATTGTTTTAATTCTTTCAAAGTTCAGCGCGAATCGCCTGGGTTAAATCCTGCAAAAAAAAATTCCCCGCCGGGATATTCCCGTGTCAAAAGGGAGGTGCAAAACATTCCTTTCAAAAAGAAGCCTAAAGCCTGTGTTAAATGTGTTTTTGTTTTGTAAGTGACACTTTAGTCCGCTGTTTTGAACAAACGGTGTTTCAGGGAGACTGGATGAACTGTACCGGCTCCTACTGAGCTCCTGTATTGAACTCCTAACGAGTTGCCTTTCAAACGGCGATCCCTCTGTTTCTCTTCCTGAGCATTCACGGACTCGACAGCTTGAGGGAAGTTCGTAAACGCTGCCATTTGATTCGGGCCAGTTTCTAATAACATCCCTTTTCCTCGGCGTGCGCTGCTGTCATTCGCTCAGCCGGATTGCACAGAGGATCAAAGAGGGTTGGCCGTGAACCGCCTGCAGCAGATGGCTGACAGAGCATCCGAGCTACTTCGGCCTTTTATTTCGGAGGCAGAACGACTTTCCATTCCACCCCTCCACTCTGCCCGAGTGAGCACACTGCACTAAGCTCAGAGTTCATGCCACCATCCAGCTTCCTGCACATAAGCGCCAGGGACAATAATTCAAGGTGGAAACACAAAGCTTAAAAATAAGCTCCCCTTTTCACCCCCACCAAAAGCACATTCCCTCCCTTCGACTAGACACCGTGCTTGGGTGTAATAATGAATGAGAGAAATCAAGTTTCATCTAATCTTTGGTCCGCTTTGAAACAACAGCCTTTACATTAACAACAACATTAATGCATTCCCAGTCCATGTATATTAAATTACAGACATAACTTGGCACAGGGTTGCTATTTTCTGTGGTAACATATGTTAGAGTATCATGTCTATACAACTTAGTTCAATTAGCAACTTCACTCCCAGCAAAATGTTTATAAACCTACTGTGCACGAAACTTTTTTTTTAAAACATCAGGATGACTTCAGCCAGTTGCACGTTCCGAGTCAATTGGATGCTGATTTATAATGCGTTTAATCTTGTTTTGTAAACGTACCCTTTCGTAATTTGGTCCCTATATTAGTTTAAATTAAAACAACTCGCCAAGGTGTCAATTATGAAGCGTGGACAAAGGCTCCCCGGGGGGTTTCAAGGCACCCGTGACCCTTTCAATCCTTTCTAATGATTTCCCATGAATCCTCTAGGGAAGGCGGAGGCTGGATGAAGGAAAGTTTAATTTTGCTGCTGCTTCATTAGCCCTGCAGCTACAGGAGGTTAAGCCTTTGTACCTCGGCAGGTGGAGGGAACATTCCACATTCTTTATTGTCACTCGTTCGATCTCAGAGTATCGAATTCTGCAGAGACGAACAGTTCAATAGCACTTGGCAAGAACTGATTACACCCTGAATATTGAAACTACTGCAACCATCCCTTGCTTCTCACGGAAGTTAAAGGCAACCCCGTAATTATCTCAAGGGTTTTGAAATTGAACGTTAAAAGTGTGGCAAACTGCATATTTACTGAAGGGTTATGTTCCAATGCGATTATGATTTCTTGTTCTGCACATAATTCCATTGTTTGTACAGTCACAGAAACAGGTCGTTCGGCCCAAACAGTCCATGCTGGCATTTCTCCTCCCATCCACCCTCATGAAACTCCGGCAGTAAAACCTCTCCCTCTAAATTTACTCAACTTCCATTGTTATGAATACTGGTGGGCTCAAGTACCCCCCACCCCCGTAAGACTCGCGCATTCTTTTCCAGCAGCTGGTTGAGGACGTTCCTTCTGAATTTCTTATTTGATTTATTGGGGACTTCATAACATTGTTTTGCTTATTCTCACAGTTAAACAATTTTGTGTCTGACTACGCTGTCAAAGCCTTATATAAAACTGCTGTTAACTCTTTAAGATGATATAATGTCAAGTGTTGGCAATGCTTACTACCTTCAGCAAATTGTTCACTTGAAGTTTCTTAGTAGTTTGGCAAAAAATATAACTGCATGTAGTTTACTAATGACACTATTAACATCTCTACTTTGGATATAGTTAATTGCACTTTCGGATGGTGTGTTGGGCAGTGCCATGACAATCTAGGGAGGTTTTTTATTGAAAAGAATTATTTATGGGATACCGGTGTTGCTATAGTTTTGTCTAGTATCATGATTACAGATATGTAAAATAAGAAACACATTTTGCTCGGTTTTATACTGTCAGAAATATAAATCGCAACAGTTCCACAACAAGCTGTTTGTTTAGTAATGCAATTCCAAAACTAAATGTCATATTTCAAAGCTCGCAGTTGAATGAATGTTGATGAAATGAGTTGTTAATGCAGTGTTACATGTATGTTATTTGTAGCTGACTAACTCCAAATCAAACATGCCTGTTGACGAGAGCTGTCTCATCTCTGTTACTTCACCATCAGAACATTATATTGAAAATTGTTTTTTACTATTAAGAACTCAATCAATACTGAAAAAAAGGTTGTGTGATAAAGCAGCTACATTTGATCATCAGAAATGGTCCTTAAGTCAGATCTTGTTATATTGGTGAAGAGGTAATCATAACTTGATTGAGTTTATAACTTTTTGTAGTTATTTGCATGTAAGCATAGAAAAACTAATTACAGTTACTGAAGACAATGAGACAATTATTAAACAGGAGCTGTAATCCAATAGCTAATGTACTGTTTCTGTGATTCCACATACTATGTTTGATGAACTTTATTATTTCTCGAGTTTTTATGGAGAGATCATTTCCATTACTGAAGTTTTGAGACCAGTGTTGATTTAGTAAGCATTAAATGAACTGCAGCCTTGATATTAACCCACCCTTAATGAATTAAAGGACATTAGGGTGTCAAGTTGTGGCAGTTAAGCCTTTGAAAATGTGAAAAGTAATGTTAAATTAAGGGGTTCTAGCAACAGTTAGTGTACTGCATGAGTGCCCCAACTTGGAGTTTTGCCACACTACATTGTAATTGTAAAGTTTCAATCGGGAGTCCAATTTAAATTGAACTGTTGCATGTGCGTTCCTTTTCTAACCTGCAGCTAATGTGGCTGACTGACCCTCTTCTCTGTACTGTCATATAAGTACCACGCACTAACCCTCTTCTGCTCTGTAGCCCATTCTCCTGGCTTGGCTCCCCAACGATCTCTGGCAGTTCCCTCATCATTTTCTTTTCTCACCTAACTGCAGGTGAGAAAGAGAAGTAAAGTAATTATGTTCTTGAAGTTAAATTTATCAAGACCTCAATGTTCCTGGACTTACCCCAAGCCGTAAAGCTCATATAACCGTCCCCCAAAAATTATAAGTTTGTACAGTTTCATTTGCACAGGTATATGCACACAAGCTGGCTTACATTTCAGAGGTTGATTACCCATTTGGCAATGACATCTAAACGACAGTAAATATTTGGTCTTGCAATCAAAATTGTTGCAAATATAATGAATATTATACTGTAATGACAGCAACTAACTGTTGAGTTATTTAGTTTCTAATCATGAAATAAGACCAGTGCGAGTTATTTATATTGTATGCAACATTGAAACTGTTATTTAGCTTATAAGGCTGATTTATTGACTTAGTGTGTGGAAGCATAGGCCTAGAAACTCAGTGAATTTGTACCTAATCTACATATGGTAAAGAGCATTTGGGCACATTTTCCAAACTAGAAGCGTGTTACCTGCTTCACTGACAAAGGATGCAGCATAAGTGACCATAGCCGGTGGCAAAGATGTGTATGAGGTACTTTTCCGCCTGTACACGCAGGACTTTAAGTCTGTTTATGGATCCTTTTCAAAGTTTGGGCTCCCCAGCTCCACCTGAACAGTATTAGTTGCTATGTCTGTTGCTTTTAACATCACTAAGTCTGCATGTGATCTTATCAATAGTTCTTAAGAGGCCTAAACAAAAGCTTTGATTATTATAGTTTTCCAATGTGGAACTGGAAGGAGCAGGCCTGATCATGTCTTGGGTAATATGTTTCCCTAAACTGACCACATTTGGCAGATTATTTGATCATTATCACATTGCTGTTTGTGGCAACTTGCTATGTGCAAATTAGTTGCTGCATAACAACATTATAATAATGACTATACTTCAACAGTACTTTGTAATCCAATAGAGACTGATGTTTAAAAAGAAATTCAAACTTACAGTTAATAACTGAAAAGGATGACATGGCAAAATTTCACTTCTGGGAATTTACCTGTAATTATCAACCAATAACAATACCATAAGCTCTAACTTTGCAGTCAATTTATGTACTTAAGGAAGGGAATGTTCCTCTTTTATACTTACCATGTTCTCCACAGAATTACATTTCATATAGCAAGCCATTCACAGACACTTCAAGCTTCCGATGGATTCATTTTTTTTGCCATTTCACCAAGTAAGAAATTTGCATGAATACCTCCAGGCATTTCACTCAGATTTCAGAGTTTCCAAAATCCACAGCCAGCAGTAAAGCCCCCTCGGATGGCTATGCTTAACCCCACCCATGCCAAGACAAATGCAGCAGATTCCATAAATAGCTCTGCATTACATCTCATCATTACAAGGAGGAGATGGTCTCTGTTGTCTTTGGAAATTTGCAAAGACTCTGCAGCGTGTTCTCTCTGTTGACCATACCAATAGCTGTTCTTTTCCCCTCTGTTTTCTCCTCTGTCCAAAAGCCTTGAGTTGGTAAGTCTACTTATTGTTAGCACAGCTGACCTTGCCTGTTGTTCCCACATGTGAGAACCTTACACCTTGCTCAGCAGGCCCTTTAGCTCGCCAAGCTTCTTGCCAGGCAGAATTTGGAATAGTCACATGATCCCTACATTCTAGCCTGGACTTAAAGGCATAGTCCAAGGCAGCATAATTACTCAAATCTCAATTATATTGAATGTAAAGTACCTTGAGGCATCTTAGAATCCCAACAGTGTGGATGCAGGCCATTCAGCTCATCGAGTCCATACTGACCCTTCAAAGAGCATCCCCCCCAGATCTACCACTGCACCCCATGTCTGTGACCTTACATTTTCCATGGCTAAGCTACCGAGCCTGCAATCTTCGGACTGTGGGAGGAAGCCAGAGCACTCAGAGAGAACTCACGCAGATGCGGGGAGAAAGTGGAAACTCCACACAGACAATCACCTAAGGCTAGAATCTAACCTGGGTCCCTGGCACTGTGAAGCAGCAGTGCTAACCAGTGAGCCATTGTACTACCACTGTGAGGATGGGTAAGATATTATGTAAATGCAAATCCGTTTCCTCTTTATTTCAGCATTGTTTTAAATTCAAACTGCAAGGTTTTGTTGCAAGGGGCATTGGTGTTTAATCCAGATGCTCAAGATTGTAGTTTTAAAATTACATCATTGGATATTAGTAAATCAAGGCAAAAATGTGTCATCATAAATTCTTCAGTTCTTTTATCCATAACAATAACCTGATAGAATTTGCATAATAGCTCTGCTACAAGAATGTACATCAAATTTCGGGTTGCTTCTTTCACCTTTTAACATTATCTAGAGAATACTTTTGTTGATGAACATTGTTGACTCAGATACTGGGGGAAAGCAAATCTCTGATGTTGATGGAGACCAGAGTCCTCCTGCTCCATTGATGCTGCATCAACAGCACTTCAGCTTTGCAGCCTTTGTGATAGACACACTTTCTTACCAGTACATGGCTGGGTTCTGGCCAGCATCTCCAGAGAGACAACCTCATACTCTATCTCTCCACGTTATCTCCTTCTCGGAATGTGAATCCAGGTTATGGGCCTGGGAGTGCACTATGGTGGCAGGCTTCTAGTCAATAGGTCACCAATCAGTTTTGTTCATTTGAGCAAGGCCATTTCAATACCTTCCCAGCTTTGGACAGATTTAACTGTGGGATAACAATCAAATGGTTCAATGCCTCTGCCTCCTTCCCAAACACAAGGACTCGGTTATCTGGGAGCTGATCAACCACTTCTGCCTTTACTGTATCGCATCCAAAGGGATCGACATGTTAAACGTTTATTTTCGGGTCTTATCTCATCGATTGGTCATCTGTGAAGGGAAAGAAACTGGAGATATTTTAGACTCTGAGAGCTGTATAAGAAATGATTTAACAAAGCTATAGGATACAGAGATGTTTTTTGCTTGTACTGATGAGACTCATTCCAATGGAGATCATTTTTCACTCCAAGCTTTATACTTTTCCACTTGAGTACCTTGAGGTCCATTTCTCTACTTCAATTGCGTTTGAACCATTTTGGACAATGAAATTACCCTATTCTTAAGGTGAGGAGTGTTTAAGTGTGGAGACTTGGGTGCAATTTGTCCACAGAGCAATCTTCAGGCCCAAATATGATAGATTCTGTTGCTTCCATTTGAAGTTTCTTTGTTGTTTTCTTTTACATTCTGAGTCCAATCACTTGTTGATCTTGGCCACCTTTTTATTTTCGAACATTTGGTGCCAGTTCATTTTTTCAACTTGAACATCCACTGGTCCGTTGGTTTGTTGAGTAGTTTCTTTTCTTACTGGCTTACTGTTTAATAAGTTCGACACTTGATGTTTTTTCATATCGCATGCAATCCAGAAGTTAAAGGAATCAAGGATATTAATAACCAAAAAGACTCATGCCAGTCCTTTACTCCTTTCAACATCTGCAAATGTTGTAATAATCAAAGACATAATTAATAGTGACTTAAGAAAATCATGGCTGAGATGTATATGTAATACATATGCTGTTTACTTTTGAAACCATGCTGTTTGTGACCTCTGTGACCTTGTCAGCAGAATTCTGCAAGATTTTTACCTTTGGGGCTTAATATAAAATGAATTCCTTGTTCTCAATTTGTTGACGTGTTTTAATGCCAGTTGTTCACTAGGGACCTGGGTTAACAGTAAAGGTAACATCACATTGCTTAATATTACTAAGGGTGTGTCTGTGCTATGCATCCTACTTATCCTAACAGAACTATACTTGTGTTAATACACCATGTGAGCCTCCTCCCACAAATCATCCATGCCTACCAGCATATCTTTCCATTCCCTTCTCCTTCATATGTTTGCCTAGATTTCCCTTAAATACATCTGGCACAGGGAAAACAAAATTACTGTAGGTTACTGCTATTTTCGGAAGTTTTCATTAAACTTTATGGACCATTTAAAGTACGTTGATTTGATATTACTGTTTGACTATGTGAAAAGATTTAAACTGCAGGTCTTTGCTATTTTAGCATTTGTCAGTTGGTGTTTTGAAGTGATGTGGAGCAGTTAAAATAATAATTATTATTTCTGAGACCTTTAGCAGCTAAATGCAAATGCATCATTAACTACAAGAAAGAGTACACAGGATAAATTGCAATGAATACAAAGTTTACAATTTGGTTATGATACAAAACTTTGATCATGCTATCTCATTGCAAAATGCTCTAAACAGCCAATAACCTTATTACATTAATATTCAGACAGTTTTGTTGGTGTGAGAACAGGACAAGGATGAATAAACTTTCTGCTAAATCTTGAGAATTGTATAATCAGTCTTCATAAAAAGACTTATTACTTCCACATAACACAGCGTATCAATTTCTTTTTGCATTCGTAACTGTTTTTCTGAACCTCTGAATTTTGTACTTACTGAAGCAGCAATTCATAGCAATGCTGTGAATAAGTTACTAAACGTAGAACTAGCTTCACAAACTGAGTTTAATAAAGGAAAGATTAATCTTCACAGGGCTGCACTGAAGGAGTTTTTCAGCTTTCTTGAATTTGGATCTTTTTATAGAATAAAAGTCTTCTTTCTGTACTGGAAGTTAGAGGCCCAACTGTAGGGGGATTGGGCAATTGCTAAGTGTCTCCTAGTGACACAAAAGTCCGTAGCAAAAAGAGAACTATTCAAGGTTTATTCTACTGGCTCAGAGAGAGCTTTGCTGATCTGGGATGACTGAGAGCCTGAAGTGGAAAATATTCCATTCCCCTCATACTGACTCAGTCACAAGAGTGGCTTCTGAATGAAAGGAAAATGTCCTGCTTGTGCCATGTTGAACACTCACCTGATGGTTTTAAATTCTGAGAGGGCAAATATTCCCCAGACTATTGTGAATTGTTCGAATGTAAATCTGTTTGACTTCCTCTTCAAATGTCTCCTCTGACAGAGTTTTATGGCAGTTCTGAAAGGAAGTTGATGATCTCAATGAAAACATCAAGCATAGGAAACTCAGTGTAATCATTTTTAAGATGTGGTTTTATGTATTGACCAGAGGAATATTACACCATTGTTGGTAGGGTGGAGACAGCTCGAATCATCCAGGATAGCTTGACCGGGTGCCAATTTGGAGAATATTCCACTTTCTTGGTACTTTTTAAAATTCATTCAGAGGATGTAGATTTAACTGGCTCTGCCAGCATTTTATTACTCATTCCTTGTGGCTTTAAGAAGGTTGTGATGGGCTGCTGTCTTCAGTCCACGTGGTGTAGGTACACCTACAAAACTGTGGGGAGGGACTTCCAGGATTTTGACAAACTGCTGTGAAGGAGCAGCAACACAATTTCAATTCAGGAAAGGGTGTGCCTTGGAGGGAAATTTTCTGTCCTGGTGTTCCATGCATCTTTCACCTTTGTCCTTCTAAGTGGCAAAGGTTTTGGGTTTGGAAGGTGTTGGGAGACCCTCAGCAAATCATTGCTGTAAATGCTGCGAATGTGTCAGTGAGGGGAATGAATATTCAAGGTTATGGATTGAATGACAATAAAATAGGTTGCTTTGTCTAGGATGGTATTGAGCTTCTTAAGTCCATTGCGATCTCTGAATTCCTCATTATCAATATCCTGGCGGTTGCCATTGACCAGAAACTGAACTGGATGAGCCATATAGACACCATGGCTACAAGAGCAGGTCAGAGGCTAAGAATACTGTTGCGAGTAACCCAGCTTCTGACTCCTCAAAGTCTGTCCACCATCTACAAGGCACAGGTCAGGAGTGTGATGGAATATCCCGCACTTGCCTGGGTGAGTGCAGTTATCACAATCAAGGAGAAAGCAGCCCGCTTGAATGGTACTCCATTCACCACTTTAATATTCATTGTCTTCAACAGTATCAGCAGTGTGTAATGTCAACCAAATACATTGCAAAAACTATCAAGGCTGCTCCTACAGCACCTTCCCATCCTGGGACCTCGTCCACCAAGTAGGAGAGAGGCAACAGATACATGGGAATGCTATGATCTGCAAGTTCTCTCTGAGCCATACACCATCCTGATTTGAATTAGACCACCATTCCTCAAGTGTCAAAATCCTCAAATTTCCCTCCTAACAATGCCCAAGGGCTATAGTGGAACAAGAAAGCAGCTTTGGAGGTTAATTAGGGATTGCCAATAAATGCTGGCTTAACCAGCAATGCCCAAATCCCAGGAATGAATAGAAATAATCAAACTTTGTGCTAGATATGACACCAACTAAAGGAGTGTTTTCTCCCTGATTCCCATTGACTCCAGTTGTAGTGGGAATCTTGATGGCAAACTCAGTGTAATGGTACCTTGATGTCAAAGATAATCATTCTGAACTGACCTTGAGTTCAGCTGTTTTGTTTATGTTTGGAGCAGGGCTATAATGAGGTCAGGAGCTGAGTGGCCTGAGAATCTGACAGCAACGCAAGAAGCATTCGAAACAAATATCATTGGTAGACAATTGTTTTTTGGTGTTAGAGACCTATGTATCTGTTACTTAATGAGCACAAAACAATTTTACGAAATTTTACGAGATTTATTACGGCAAATTAATGAAGAGGTAACAAATATTTGGAAAATTGGATAGCTTAGCGCACAATATTGTAAGATTTAAATTCACATCTGGATTTTTTTTCTTTTTGATTTAAATGTTAATGTTAGCATAGTCACAATACAATATTATGGAGTTATATTATTACTGAAATATTTCATAAAAATATTGGCTGCTAAATGGTAACTGAAAGAAAGATCAGGAAAGAACAAAATCTCAAAGGTGAATAACATTTTTGACAGATCTGAGCAAATTCTTCTTCACACAAGCAACGATGAATAGATTTTGGGCAGAGTGGTGGA
The DNA here is from genome assembly GCF_004010195.1 of Chiloscyllium plagiosum. Classification (NCBI taxonomy): domain Eukaryota; kingdom Metazoa; phylum Chordata; class Chondrichthyes; order Orectolobiformes; family Hemiscylliidae; genus Chiloscyllium; species Chiloscyllium plagiosum. The sequence continues at coordinate 32,739,876 of NC_057712.1, forward strand.
GGACATTGGACTAATTTGAGAAACAACTGGATGATGTCTGAGCTGGAGTGTTTTAGGTTTGAAGAGAGATTGAAGAGAGAGGTTGTTTTCCTTAAAGCAAAGGAGATTGAGAGGGGACATAATTTGAGTTGTATACAATTGAGGAGCACAGACTGGGAGACAGGAAGAAACCTCTCCCCTTAAAGGAGGAATCAATGACTGGGGGGGCATAGATTTAAGGGAAGGGGCAGAATTTTTATAAGATGTGAGGTCAAGTTTTCTTACTTGGAGGATGGTGGGAATTTGCCTGAAAAGGTGTTAGAGGAAGAAACCCATAACATTTAAGTACTCAGATGTACATTTATGATGCCAAAGCCGACAAGGCTATGGGCCAAATGCTGAAAAATGGGATTAGAATAATTAGGTGGTGGTTTTTAAATGGAGCAGACTTGATGTGCTGAAGGGCCTTTTTCTGTGCTGTAGATCTTTGACTCCGTATTATAATGGGGAGGGTCATAGATCATAGAATCCCTACAGTGTGGAAACAGGCCCTTCAGCCCAACAAGTCCACACTGACCCTCCACGGAGTAACTCACCCAGACCCATTCCCCTACTATCCCATATTTACCCCTGACTGATGCACCTAACCTGCACATCTCTAAACACTATGGGCAATTTAGCATGGTCAGTTCACCTAACCTGCATATCATTGGATTGTTGGAGGAAACCAGAGCACCCAGAATAAACCCATGCAGACACAGGGAGAATGTGCAAACTCCACACAGATAGTTGCCCGAGGCTGGAATCAAGCCACCATGCTGCCCCACGTCTTTTGGATCCTTTGGGATAAATGAACTAAAATGAGCTGAATGGTCTATGTAATTATCTGGTCAAAGGTTTTCTCATCATTTTGAAGTTCTTTGGAAAATTGCAGATGTCTGGGCAGAAACGAGTTGTTTTCATAGCTACATCCTTTCATACAGAAGTTGCCAGGCATCTGGGAGAATCAGATGACCTGGAGTCAAAGGGTCATTCTTGCAACACTGTTGACTATTACACCAGTTTGACACCAGGCCAGCAAGTCTATATTGTCATTGGTTGGGTATAGGGCACTTGAGTCCCTTTGTTCCCTCACCAGATACCTCTTCATGCCTGCAGCGGACAACTCCTGTCCTGCTGACTGCCTAGCTTCATAGCTTCTTTCTTTGCACAATTTCCTGATTGCATTTCTGGAGGAGATTGCAAACCACAGCATTCAGAAACCCTTCCCCATTGTAATATTGTTTTCTTGTTGCAGTTTTGGTTTTTGGAATTTGACCATTTGTTTTTCCGGTTTAGCATTCATTTTGCTCACCTTTCAATTATGTGTTCATGACTCTCAATCCTTGACTTTAAATATATGTAATGATTAATGCTACAATTATTAGAAACTCGTGCCTTTCAGGTGCTAGATGAGATGGGCAGAATGGCCTGTTTCTTTGCTGTAAATTCAACATCTTAGACCAGAGAAGTTCCAGCTTTGTTCACTGATCTCTTCCACTGGATGTGATCTCAGAATGGTATGGATTCTACACACAAGCTGAGGGCACAGAAAGTGAGCCAGTGTTCCTTGCCTTAGGTATGTGTGTATTGATATCTCTGGAGCACAGGAGAGAAAACAAACCTGGCGAATTAAGTGATTATCAAAGCAAATAATGGAAAACATTCATGTTTTAAAGAGGAACAAAATCAGTCATCACTGGAATTCAACTGTTTCTGCACTGGAGAGGATGCAGGGGAGATTCACAAAGATATTGCCTGGAATGAAAGTGCCAATTGTGAGGAAAGAATGGATAGACTGGGTCTGTTTTCCTTGGAGCAGAGGAAGCTGAGGGAGTGTATACAAGTGTAGACCAGAGAAGTTCCAGCTTTGTTCACTGATCTCTTCCACTGGATGTGATCTCAGAATGGTATTGGTACTGCAGACAAGCTGAGAGCACAGAAAGTGAGCCAGTGTTCACTTTCAGTGGCTGTAGGTTTGTGTGCATTGATATCTCAGGAGAGAAAACAAACCTGGTGAATTAAGTGATTATTAAAGCAAAAACTGGAAAGGCACACTCACGGCATGGTGGCTCAGTGGTTAGCACTGCTGCCTCACAGCGCCAGGGATACAGGTTCAATTCCTGTCTTGGGCAACTGCCTGTGTGGAGTTAGCATATTCTCCCTGTGTCTGTGTGGGTTTGCTCTGGTTTCCTCCCACAGTCCAAAGCTGTGCAGGTTAGGGGAATTGGCTATGCTAAATTGCCCGTAGTATTAGGTGGATTAGTCAGGGGTAAATATAGGGGGGTGGGTTTCTCTTCGGAGGGTTGGTGTGGACTTGTTGGGCCGAAGGGCCTGTTTCCACACTGTAGCTAATCCAATATGAGAACAAAAAAAGTTGGATTCATAGTTTGACAGTAGATTTCCAGCATTTGTGGATTTATTATTTTAAAAAAAGACACTTTTTCTGCCTTTCAATTTATTATTTATTCATTATTTTGTTCATATTAGTTGTGTTTTAAGCAACAATTTTAAAAGGCTCACTGAATTCTTTTTATTTTGTGGTTATGTTATTTCTGTTGGTTCCTAATTTACTCTGGTTACAATATGTGCTGATGATTGAAAACCCTTGCAATCAGCAGTAGGTTAAGAACGGCTAATCTCTTTCTGTGAGCATCATATGTATGTTTGTATATATGCTGCCAAACCTTCAGAAGCCTAGAAAGCAGATAATATAAGACAGAACTAAAAGAAAATAAGCATTCATGAGAGGGAGTGAGTGTAAAGCTGAAATCTAACCGAAGGATACAATTGGAGGCAATAAACCATTAAGCTTTGTCCATTGAAATTTATGATGCCATCTATACTCTTTGATTAGATTACAGCTTTGTAACACTCTCTCGTGTATTCTTTAATCCCTTTTTATTAAACAGCTTTATAAACTGGAAAGAAGAAGTAACATCAAACAGTCATCTTTGTTTTCAATCACATTTTAGCAGAACATTATGTGGTGAAGACCTTGGTTCTGAACAATTCCCTGTAAGCACTATTTTCTAATGACTGCTGATGGGAGGCATCTCCTACCATTTACTTTGCTTAACATCCCATGAGCTCAGCAGTACTGACCTTCCTGACTATTTGATCTTGGCTATTCTTATCAGATGACCATTTGACCTGCTGGTAATTGCACTTGATTACTTCCTGTTGTAAATTTAAGAAATTAGGAGGTGTGCTGTGTGATTTAGGGACATGGGAAATTTTTAAACTCCCAGAAGTTTACATTGTTAATCCCACAGGTAGTATATCTTGAACAATGTCACCATTGAGCTTCTAAAATAGCACCAAATAGTTGACAATCCTCTCAGAAAGCGACCCAACGTTTTTAGGGATGAACAAATTTGTTTCTTTGTGGCAGTACTGAAGAAAGCTCTAAATACTAACAGATGCACTAGTAATCATGGGAAAAAAATATATGCTGGAGTAAGTGTGAATCTTAAGAAAAGTCAAACTTAGCATTCAAAACTGATTGTTCTGTAACCCTGTTGGTATATTAATGTATAGAATTATAAAATAGTGGGGCATTAATGTGTACTTTACAGTCCCTCGACGTGATGAACTCTCAAGTTATTAGAAGGAGCTGGTAGAGGCCATTTGCAGTGTTGAGTATGACAGAGGGGAAGGACAAGCTCAGGGTTATTTTGGATCTCCCAGCAGTTCAGTCACAAAGCAATATAGACAAATAGCGAGGAACATGTCACCAGACTGTCTTCTATCGGGCTATAATTCTTTCACCAAACAGATTTTTCTCTCTCATTAATGAACCCCAAACAAAATAATGAGAATAAGAAATGAGATTTTCCAAAAATGTAATTTCATTCTCCACATTTCTGCATTTTTCCCTGCTCATTGGAGGCTCAGTGGCTAGCACTGCTGCCTCACAGCGCCAGGGATCCAGGTATGATTCCAGACTCGGGTGACTGTGTAGAGTTTGCACATTCTCTCTGTGTCTGTGTGGGTTTCCTCCAGGTGCTCCGGTGTCTTCCCACAGTCACATTATGTGCAGGTTAGGTGAATTAGCCAAGCTAAATTGCCCATAGTGTTCAGGAATGTGTAGGTGAGGTGCATTCGTCAGTGGTAAATGTAGAGTAATAGGGTAGTAGAAAGGGTCTAAGTGGGTAACTCTTCGGAAGGTCGGTGTGGACTTTGGGGGCAAAGGGCCTGTAGGGATTCTATGATTCTTTAATGAAGCACTTTATAACCTACCTCTTTCATCAAGCCTTTGGTCTCTTGCCTTTATATTTCCATATTGCCTCAACCGGAGTCAGATTTTGTTACAATGAAACATCTTGCAAAGTTTCACTTCATTTTAAGGTGCTATATAAACTCAAGTTGTTGCTGGTAAGTGTTACTTTGCAGATCAGTATAAGATTGGGTTTACCATTGCTTCTCCACAATCTTGTTCAGGATCACAAGTTACTTGTATGATTTGTCAGAAATGAAAAACTAATTGTGGAACTGTATTTTGATTGTAGTACCCCTGCTTGAAATTACTTGAATGAAAAATGAAATGATGGTTGGAATCATCCAACCGAATGAGGTTTTAATGAAGTCATTATCTCCTTTTAGTTGAAGTTTGAGTGGTAACCTTTGAACCTCAAAGAACCTTGGAATGTGTCCCACAATCAAGGTGCTTCCAGGCACACATTGTTTATGCTTTATCTGCACTTTGAATCTCTGACGGTCTTGTTCTATAACAAATACTGGTCCCAGTCTTCAAAGGACAAATAGTCTAAAGATATGCTGCTAACTCTGCATCACCCCTTATTCAGTGAACACAAACTTGTGTGAATGTGTGTTTTAAACTTTAGAGTTCATGGAATACCAATTTTGGTTTTGGTAGAAGGCAGATGAGTTATAAGTGTTTCTACCAACTACATATGTACAAGTCAGGCTGATGGATCAAGTGTACAGTGGTTTTGCAACCGGTCTCTCTAAGGGTGTGCAATTGACATATGAGGATTTCTGGCCTTTTGAATCACTTTCAAGGACACAGTGTCTTCAAACACAGTGAATATAATGTAACTGATTGCAGACTTCCTCCTAATTTTGACAAGCTGACACCCTGAAATGTTTAAAACATTTACCCTTGATACTTTGAATTCTTTCTTTGATGAATATTTGCCATTTCCTTTTTTTGCTGGCATTTATTCAGAACAATCTTTTTTAGAAAGTAGTTTTGTACATTTCAATTTCTCTGATTATTTACATTGCTGCACATGAATCACGCATTTATATTTGGGGCGGCATGATGGCTCAGTGTTTAGCACTGCTGCCTCACAGCGCCAGGGACCGGGGTTCAACTCCTGCCTCAGGCAACTGTCTGTGTGGAGTTTGCACATTCAACCTGTGTCTGTGTGGGTTTCCTCCCACAGTCCAAAGATGTGCAGGTTAGGTGAATTGGCAATGCTAAATTGCCCGTAATGTTATGTGCATTAGTCAGGGGTAAATGTAGGTATGGGTGGGTTACTTCCCAGAGGGTTGGTAAGGACTTGTTGGGCCAAATGGCCTGTCTCCATACTGTGTGGAATCTAATCTAATTTGAAAAGTGGGATGGCTTTTTGAACTAAGAATGCACTGAACCCTGCCCCATGGATAGTGAGACAATGCTGACAATTCAGTGGGAGTGAAGACAGCCTTTGGTAGTAGAGGTAGTCTTAAGCAATTGGCAGCTAGGTTTGAATCTCAACCAAAATCACTGGTGCATTAGTCAGGGGTGAATGTAGGGGAATGGGCCTGGGTGGGTTGCTCTTCGGAGGGTCGGTGTGGACTTGTTGGGCCAAAGAGCCTGTTTCCACACTGTAGTGAATCTAATCTAATTTCACATCGAGCTATAAGAATCACAGATTCCCTACATGTGTGGAAGTAGGCCATTTGGCCCATCTAACCCATACCAACCCTCTGAAGGGCATCCCACCCAGACCCATCCCCCTATAACACTGCATTTCCCATGGATAGTCCAACTAATCTGTACATCTCTGGACACTATGGACAATATAGCATGGCAAATCCACCTAACCTGCATATCTTTGGACCGTGGGAGGAAATCAGAGCACCTGAAGGAAACCCGCACAGACACTTGGAGAATGTGCAAACTCCACACTGACAGTTTTCTGAGGCTGGAATCGAACCTGGGTTCCTGGCGCTGAGAGATAGCAGTGCAACACTGAGTCACAGTACTGCTTGCAAAATAAGGGCTGTTTTTTAAATGTCCGTTCTTGATATGAGGCCATCATTGAGAGGCAAAAGAAAATTGCACGAAACAGACTAGTGATTTCCCAACATGTGATCCTGGCTGGAATGTCCTCCTACTGGATTCAAAAATATTAAAGCTTTCACTGACTTCCCAGTATAACAAAGTCCAACTTAGAAGAGAAGTCTAACATTTTGAGCATTCCTATGTCAGGCGTTGTGAAGGTATCTCTGAGGCTGCTGATATAATGCACCATCCGGCTTTGACTCCGAAAGATAGGTTGGCTGCAAATTGCACTTTTTCCATACTCACATCCTAGTCCGAGACAGACAAGGTGTTCTGTTGACAAGCAGCAAACATTTATTATTTAAGAGAGTGAACGAAAATGTGTGCATTCATATTAAGTTGAAGAGATTTGGCTTTTCTTTACAAAATGTCCAAGAAGTCTTATGGTTTATTGAACACATTTCAAATACAGCATCACCACAGGATTGGTATGTCTTCTCTCAGAGCCTGACATCACTGTATTCCAATTGGTGGCTGTGTCTTCAGTTTTCTCAGCATCAAATGCTACGTTATTTTTATGATATCACTTGTTCTTTAAGATATTCTTTAAAATTTACCTCTATAATGAAGCTAGACATTATCCATTTTATCATTCTATTAGTTGATGTCAAATGTGCTTACACTCATGCAAGGTGCCTTAGTAAATTAATGTAGTGTAGGCATGATATAAATACAATTGTTGTTGGTTGAGGAATAGGCCCTGACTTTGATTTTTAACTTTATTCTGACTGAGAGTGTCAATTTTATCAAACAAGCAACAGCCTGAGGCTGGTGGGCAACAGTTTGTAGTTACGTTGAGACCATCCTAAGGGCTTGACATGAGAATCCTACCCTTTGTTGGTGGGACGCCAATTGGAATAGTTAATGAACCATTTAAAATCAATTATCCCCAAGTCAAATAGCATTAGGTGATGGCTCAGGGATTTAGCAGAACACTCAAAGTTCTGATTTCCTCCCTGTGATCTCACATATCTGTCTCCAGGATTTTGTAATGACAATGCATTAAGGTTGTAGATGGTAACTGCAATAGGCACTGCTCCCAGTGGCACTGTGAGTAATGGGAGTTGCCCCTCTCCATTTAGCTATGGGGTAGTTCATCCTCCAGTCTAGATTAGAGTGGTGCTGGAAAAGCACAGCAGGTCAGGCAGCATCTGAGGAGCAGGAAAATCGACGTTTCGGGCAAAAGCCCTTCGTCTGCCAAGCCACCAGCAGGAAATTGATCAGATCAAGTGAAGTCTTATGGGAAGCTTTTATTCCAGGGATTGCTATATCCCTAGAATCTCATGTTGAATATCTGTGCACGCTCCTGAGACCCATGCCTGGAAAAATGATCATCTTTAATGGGCACTGGCTCACCAAGTCTAGGTTGGTCATTGCCAGCTGTAAAGAATTCTGTGGGAAAATCCAACAGTGAAGTGAGCAGCAAACATTTGAGGACATCCCAGGTGTCTTGTGTTAGAATCTCTGAATTTCAGATGTATACATTTTTCCTGAAAATCATTTGATCCTAGATTAAACAATTCTTGTGGTTTCAGCACTCTGCGAACTGGTCTCAAGGAGATGGGATTTTTTTTTAAGTTGTCTAAATTTAGTGTATTCTTTCTCTACTTACTTGTTCATTGAATACTGTTCGAGTTTAATGGTGAGTGAATGGCATGTGCAATATGTTTAAAATGTAGTGATATATTGTTTAACTATGTGTATTACTGTTGAAGTCAACATCACAAAACCAAAGCTAAAATATTGATTTATAAATAGGATAATCTTTACTGACTTTACCTCAATATTTACATTTTCTTAAGATATTGCTGAAAGAAAAAACATACTGTATATACTTGAGTAATAGTTGATGTAATGTAAAGGTCGACCCCCTATTTTTGGCCAAAAAATCTGGAATTTTCCATATCTCGTGTAAAAGTCGACCCTAGTCCTTCACAGATAACAGATCAATGTTTATGGATCAGTTTGCCAGCCGTCACCCTCACATCCAGCTCCAGCTTTCCAGCCTGCTGTTAAGTTCCTCTCTGGGTTTTTAGAATTACCATAATTCGTTTTTTTTCTTTACTCGTTTAGAGATTAATTGGGCTTCTGCTAATGAAATGGTATGAATTTTGAAGGGCATGAATTTCAACCCATCGAAAGCAGTATCCATATAATAGTCGACTCCATACATTTCACCTTAAAAAATAGTCAAAAAAATTTGACTATTACTCAAGTACATACTGTAGTTTTTGCCTTGTTCTCTTCAGGACAAGTGCAAGAATGGCACGTTAGAAACAATCCCAACAAGTTATGGCATAGGAGAAAATTAGGGTGATTGGTTAGCAGGTCAACACTGAATGCTTGAAGCATTGTCATTGAGAAAGCAAAGTGAAACCACGGGCTTCTTAAGCTCCTGGTAATTTTAAAAATGTTCAAAGCTTGAACATGTTTTTGTTTGCAGATGGTGGGAACATGCATTTAAAGTATGTCACTTCTCGCAATTATAAATAAATTATTTGTGAAATTGAGTGATTAAGTTAAATTAGTTGGATGGGGAACAAATATCTATATTTATAGTGTATGTAGAGAAGAGGAATATTTTTTACTGTGTAGAAAATTTCTGGATTAAAGCAGTTTGCTTTAAGTAAGGTTCTGAACAGTATAATGTAAGTGTGATCCACCTGCTAATTCCAGGTTGTCAATGCTGTAAGAAAGATGCCAAGCGAAGCTTTCAGGGAGATATGAGATGGGGTTTATTGTCATTAATTGTTGAAAAACTAGATATAAGAATAAACTATTGCATAATTACCTTTTCTGGGTTTATTTTGTCACAATTTTGGGGAAGGCAGTTGTCAAAAAGGGGAAAAAAACCTCTAAAGTAGCACTAATTGCAAGACTATCTCTCTCTCTATCTTAGTTGCAAAACTTGGGAACCAAAATATTCCTATGCTTGCCTAACAAATATCTACCCATCCCCACCTCAAAATATTCAAATGATCCCCACCTCTACAACCTTAAGGAAGAGCTTAAAGTTGCATATCCCTCAGAGGTGACCCCACTTTAAAATGGTGTCCCCTAATTTTGAACTGGTTCTCAATAAGAAATGTCCTCTATACGTCCACTTTGTCAACAAAGTTCAATAGGTGTATACACTTCTTCAGTCAAGTCATCCCCTCACTCTACTACACTCCAGTAGAACCAAGCCCAGCTTGGCCAAACCTTCTTCATAAGACAACTTGGTAACTCCAGGTATCAGTCTGGTAAACTCCTCTTAACTTTCTCCAAAGTATGTTTATCCTTCCTTAAACAAGGTGACCAAAACTGTACACAATGTCTAAGTTGTGGTCTAACCACTGTCTTTGATATTAACTAAGACATAATATCGTTACTTCTGTGTTCTTTATGTAATAAATGATAGCATTCTATTTGCTGCCTTAATCACTTGTACCTGCGTACTAAAGTTTTATCACTTTTGCATTACAACATGAAAAATGCTGCTGCCCCTCGGAATTCTGTGACATCCATCCCTTGTACGTCAACACAGTTTACAGTCTATTGACGACTGACACTTGTCTCTCTATTTTTTTAACTTGGCTTTCTTTGACAGCAATGTCCAATATTAATTGCAATATGTTAACTTTATTGTTTAATGTCAGAGTGGATTAACAGTGCAGCAGATTCTTTGCCCCAGACTGTAAGACTTGTATGATGGATTGAAGTAGGGAATTGAAGCAATTGGTACTGGCGAAAGTGCAATAAAGATTGAACTTGACTATTGTAGACGGCACCCCTTTTTCATTAATTTCCACAAATCCCAATTAAGAAGTCAATATTGCTTTGCTGCTGGGTATCTGAATTATAAGGCTAAGGTGGGTTTGACAGTGCTTATGTCTTAATATAAAGGCTGGCAATGAGATTGGTGTTTTAATGTTTCCTTTGCCTGTGATGAAGAATATTCCATTGGAAATTTCCCTACTCTGCTTTAAAAGACAGCCAAGGCAGCCCTCCATGGATTTAATGTTGCTTTTTACATCCAGCAGAATGATGGAAGTGAAGGCTTCCTTGCTTCAATTTGGTAGCATGAATTGGAATGCTGGAATCTGCTGGCAAAAGGAATCAAACGGCTAAATTCTTCTCAAGAGCTAGGTTCTTCTATGAGCTTCAGTGTTGGACGAGCCATCTGACTTTACCATGCTGGAGTAAATCGGTAATGTATTATCAGATGCTTCAGAATGCAGTTGTCCAGTTGGATAGCCCAGAAATACATCATGGGAGTGATTGGGTAACCATTGATCATGAGCCTGTTGGTCACTTGCATAGCTGGTTTCACTTTGGTCTGTGTAAATCTAGAGGTTATTTACTTTTCCATGTTCTCCACATTTTTGGTATGCTAACAGTACTGTCTGGCACTTTTCCTGAAGCTTTGAAATTCTGAATGTGATGGATATGGATGAAACTTTAAAATCCATTCAAACTGACTAATGCTAGTTGGTTATGCTACTGACTTTTCAAAAAGACAGCCTAAAGTTGACCTACTCAGCCCTCTCCTTTGGTGTAGTTGGATGATGGGCTGTTGTTTTGCTCAATATTGATTTCCAGTGATTTTGGTTGAGATTCAAACCTAGCTGCCAATTGCGCAGGACTACCTCTACTACAGCCAAAGGCTGTCTTCACTCCCACTGAATTGTCAGCATTGTCTCACTATCCGTGGGGCAGGGTTCAGTGCATTCTTAGTTCAAAAGGCCACCCCAATTTTCAAATTAGATTAGATTCCACACAGTATGGAGACAGGCCATTTGGCCCAACAAGTCCACACCAACCCTCTGAAAAGTAACCCACCCTATATTTACCCCTGACTAATGCACCTAACACTATGGGCAATTTAGCATGGACAATTCACCTGACCTGCACATCTTTGGATGGTGGGAGGAAACCAGAACACCCAGAGGAAGCCCACACAGACACAGGGAAAATGTGCAAACTCCACACAGTCGCCCAAGGGTGGAATTGAACCTGGGTCCCTGGTGCTGTGAGGCAGCAGTACTAACTACTGAGCATTTGCCGTCCACCACCCTTACTCAATTTATTCTTAAGTTAAATGTGCCAGATAGATTTGATGATAAAGTGACCTGCAGAAGAAATGATTTCATATTTGCTTGTTTGCAAACTTTTCTTCTTATAATGATGACCCTGTCAAAACTCCCCATGGCCTTTCCATTCCCTTTCTTTTCTGCCATGTCCCACAGCTTACAATCCTCTGAGCTATCTGTTTATCTCTCTTGGACATTCAGAGCAACCCCATATCCGATTTTGAGCAAAAGCAACATCCTTCTGTGATTAACACTTCCAAAAATAGGAGCCATTACTCATCTAAAACATGTTTTTTTTTTGTGAGTTGTTGTTGAGTAAAGCAAGCTGCTGTTTGCTTGTATATAAGCGTCACTCTCCTTTGAATTAATTTCATCCATGATGGAGGGGCTTATGTGGTCTAAAGAAGGGTAGCAAGGTTTGGTCTACTGACTCGTGTATTGTAGCGTGAACCATATGTGACTTATTGCATATCTGACCAATTTACAGGCAATAAGAATAGGCTGTACATTACTACAATGACTATTGGGAGGACATAGCTTTGGGTGTACACCCCTCCAAGATTCTATTTTACTCTCCCACCAAGGTCCTCTTGATCTTATTACACTCAATGAAATATTAATCCATTCAGATCCTTCCAAGCCCATTTACAGCAGGGCAAATTCCTGCCACCTCAACAAAAGATTCTGCTGGATAGTGGGGATCGATGGAGTGGGACTTCACTCAAACTGGGGATCAGTAAGCACCAATGCTCAGCTTATTCTTAAATTAAATGTGCCAGATAGATTCTATGATAAAGTGATCTGCAGAAAGAATGATTTCATATTTGCTTCTTTGCAATTTTTTCTCCTTATAAGAATATTCATTTACATTATAAACAAGAAGGGAGATATGTAACAGCAAAACTTGCACCAAATAATTAAGTGAAAAGTTCCCTGAAGGCAATGAGTTGATCCCTGTGATTTTATGAGTACCTCCTCTCTTCTTTTTCCCCCATCTCTGAAGTTCAGCCCAATGCCACACCATTGACGAAAATCAGGAGGAGAAGGGTGGGTGGAGGCAGCTTGGGTTAATTGCTTTGCACTAACTTATTACTATCATTCTATTTTGGTTCTCTAGTTCTTTCAATGATGTTTTGATCAACAGACCCAATGCTGACAGTTGTTTTAAATTCGTTGTTGATGGGCTGGTAGAGGTGTACATAAACAAAAAAAGAGAATTCAAATTTCTTTTAACTTCAGGAATATTATGCAACTAGCTGAATACACAATAAGAAACATGCACAAATCCTGAAATATCTCTTACATGGATGTGGACGGAAATCTTTTTCTATTTGGAAGTGGTGTGCGAAGGGGCTATTGGTTTTAGAATTCCTAACATGGAGCACTTTCCTTTTCCAGCATTCCCCTCCATCAGAATCATTTTGAAGCCAAGCTTTTTATGTCCAGTCATTATTACCTTTTTGTGGACTGTTGTTCTTGATTACAGTTATTAATTATCTTGGGGTGTTTTTCTACATTATTTGAATTAAATGTGAGCTGTTGTTGTCCCTCAAGCAATAACATTGTAAAAAGAACACTGTTTTTATAATTCCAATCACACTAATTTAGCTTCCACACCACTTCCCCACTAATACGGATAGTAGTGGTTACCACTGCAACAGCAATGTCTTCAAAGTCAGGCTTCACAGCATTGATTGCCAAATAAAGTTTAATGCCAAGTCACACTATACAATATTAGGTTCATGTGATCAAAAGCTTTGATAAGGACATAGGTTTTAAGCAGCAGCTTAAATGATGTGAGAGAATAAACTTGCGAGGGAGCAGAAAAGATTTGCAAGGATGTTGCCAGGGCTGGAGGATTCGAGTTATAGGGAGAAGCTGAATAGGCTGGGGAACTTTTCCTTGGAGCATCAGAGACAGAAACCTTATTGACGTTTACAAAATCATGAGGAGGGTGGATAGGGTGAATAGTCAATGTCTTTTTTCAAGGATGGGGAATCCAAAACCAGAAGCACAGGTTTAATATGAGGGGGAAAGGTTTAAAAAGGACTTGAGGAGTAACTTTTTCAGGCAGAGAGTGGTGCATGGATGGAACGAGCTACCAAAAAAAGTGGAGGAGGCAGTTACAATTACAACATTTAAAAAGGCATCTGGATGGGTATATGACGAGGAAGGGTTTGGAGGGATATAGGCCAGGTGCTGGCAGGTGGGACTAGATTGGATTGGGATATCTGGTCAGCATGGACGTGTTGGACCGAAGGGTCTGTTTCCATGCTGTACATCTCTATGACTCTATAACTAAATACTGGCAAATGGGACTACATCAGATTGGGATGGCTGGTTAGCATGGGCGAGTTGGACTGAACTATCCATTTCCATGCTATATGACTCTATGATTCCAAATACAGAGCTGAGAAAGTTTAGCACAAAAACGCAAGAGCCTTGAGCCTGGACAGCTAAATATGGGGATTCAAAGAAAACAACGGACAAGAGGTCAGTGTTGAAGGAATGCCTTTGATAGGCTATAGAGATGGAGGAGGTGTAAGAGACAGAGAGCTGGGTACCTTGGAGGAGTTTGAAAACCAGAATAAGTCCTGGGAGTTAATTGATGACAACAGACACAGGGAAGTAGGCAAACCTGATGCTGGATTCAGTATGGGTTCAGGAGCTTAGCCCAGGATCAAATAAGATAACCTTTTGAATCAGCAGTGCAGTAAGGAGAACTTGTAATTTGATTAAAGTAGAAATGCTAGTCCATGTGACCTGGTCACGTGATCTGAGAGCAATTTCAGCAGGAAGGAAGATAAGACATTAGAAGCCACCTGTGCAGAGGTGGTAGACAGTGGCAACTGAATAGGAATGGACAAGGTGTATTTACAGTGAGCTGCAATTTAGTGCGGTTAACAAAGACTGAAAACTGAAGGAAGGTTTGGACAGCAATTGTGAATTAGATAATCATAGTCAACCAGTGATTAAAGGAGATTAGAGTCATAGAGATATACAGCACGGAAACAGATCCTTAGGTCCAAATCCTCCTTGCCAACCAGATATCCTAAATTAATCTAGTTCCATTTTCCAACATTTGGCCTAAATCCTTCTAAACCCTTCCTATTCATATACCCATCCAGATGCCTTTTAAATGTTGTAATTGTACCGGCCCTCCCCCACTTTCTCTGGTAGCTCATTCCATACACGCACCACCCTTTGTGTGAATAAGTTACCCCTTAAGTCCCTTTTATATCCTTCCCCTCCCACTTTAAACCTATATCCTCTAGGTTTGGACTCCCCCACCCTTGGGGAAAAGACCTTGTATATCCACGCTATTCATACCGCTCATGATTTTATACATTTCTATTAGATCACCCCTCAGCCTCTGATGCTCTAGGAAAAATGGACCCAGGCTATTCAGCCTCTCCCTGTAGCTCAAACACTCCAACCTGGTAACATCCTTGTAAATCTTTTTGGAAACCTTTCAAGTTTCAGACCATGCTCAAGATGATTAAAGAAGTCATGTAAAGGAGTCTGTGGGGAATTGGTACCATGAAGACTATCAGGAACCTAGTGAAGGATGTTCTGCAGTAGTTACGTGTTGTTTAGGTGATGATTGCCCCCGGATGCCTCAGATGAAATGAAGCTACTGTTCTGGTGAGGATTATGATGGAAAGACGAGAGAGTACAAGTGGTGCCACATTTGTGTAGAAAATGATGTGCTTGTGTGTAATCTTCTGGCGTAGTCTTTGTTCTATCTCCTATTCCATATGCAATCTATAGTTTGTAGTGACTGTAATTTGCCTGTGAAATACAATGTTTGATTTACTTGGATCCTGACTTTTGTTTAAGTAAAAGCGAAAGAAAATGAAATCTTGTTCATTTCTTCCTTTGGGGATCATTCAGCAAATTATTTAGTTTGATTCAAGTTCCTCAACAGGAATGGTCACAGTTGTGAGCAATGAGGTTTCATCTTGCACAGGGCGAGGTTGGAGGCAAGTGACAGAGATGGAAAACCGTGGCTTTGAGTCTTCTCTTGTTTAATTGGATGGAATTTCTGCTCATTCATCATGAAGTTGGACAAACAACGTTGGAGGGAAGTAATAGAGAAGGAGAATTGGGTGTCTTCAATACACGTGTGGATGTCTTTGAAAGATGTCACTGAGCATGCACATGAGGAATAGGAGAGGGGCGTGAGGATAAAGCCTTGAAGAACTCCAGAAGTAGCATTGGAGGAGTCGGAAGACAAGCCTGTGTGGGTGATTCTCTGGCCATGAGTGGATAGCTAAGTTCTGGTCCAGCTGAGGACAGTTATGTCCAACTGGATAATAATAGATGGTCATGGGAGGGGAAAGATATAGTTAACCATGCAAATGGTTGCAGACTGGTTGAATGATATAGATTGATAGTTTACAATCAAATCATCTCTAGTGACATTCGCAACTAATGGGGAAATGAAGAATTTTGAGAAGATCAACATGAAAATGAAATGCATTGATCCTTTTCATTTTATAAATTTTATTATATATTTTGTACTTTATTCATCTGTATTTCAGTGTGCGTGCCTGTATAATTTGCAATCCAAATGGGGGTGGAATGAAAGAGCTGTTTCATTGCACACTTGGTATCTCCTCTCTGCTCTGCATCCATATTGTGTATTCCTTAAATCTGGATTTGTAAACTGTCTAGAGAAGAGCATTGACTTTGCTTCATCATTTCCTTTGAGTTAGAAAGTTGTGTTCAAATGTCTCATTGGAGAAATTGGCATTGAAATCAGACTTGATGTTCACACAGAGCCAGGCAATAATGAACTAGCAGCCTGTCATCCACCCTGCCCAATTGGAAATGGGGATGTGAGTAAAAGAGAGCATTAAATCATTACAGGTAGTCCCCAGGTTATGAACAGGTTCCATTTTTGTGTCTGTTCACAAGTAGATTATTGCACACGTTGGAATATAATGCAGGACAATATAAAATAGCAGCTCACAAAAATGAGGAAATATATGTGTCAGATCTTTAAAATTAATATTTATTTACCACTGTATGGGAGCTCAGTCATATGTACAAGTGTTTGTAAGTGGATAATTGTAAGTCAAGCATCACCTGTATTGTTCAATTTACAATATTTTGCCCATAATGCCACTGCACTGACACTCCAGTGTTGTACTAAAAGTGTTGCGCTATGCTGGATCATTCCCATTGTTCAGAAGAAATGTTCAGCTTGGACATTTGGGAAATATTATTTCATTGACCTTGTCTTGGATCTTCGGTGCACCAGAAATTTACCAAAGAGCAATGTCTGGAATGATGGAAGGGAATCAGCAAACAATTTGCCATGTGGACGATATCCTAGTGTCTGGTAAACTGGAGAATCATGATCAGAAGGTCAGGGCTGTGTTAAGGGAACCACAGATTATAGACCTTGTACTTGATGAGAAATGAAATTCTAGAATATTGATTACATTTCTCAGAGACACAATTTGAGGAAAGGCATCGAGTAGATTCAAGAAAGATCAGAGACAAAACTGAATTTCCAGTCCACAAAAATATGTACATTTCTTGGGCATGCTGATTCGAAAGGAAAAAGTTTATCCCTAATTTAGTCAGTCTTTCTCAATTCATAAGTCAGCTTTTGAAGAAAGTCCAGCAGTATATTTGAATCAGGATCAGACTGTGCTTTTGAAAGGGGAAATTATTTTCTGCTGATGAGCCAGCACATTACAATTTGGGTGTATTGATGGTATTAGCTGTGAATACATCTTGCACAGGACTAGGTATCATCCCAGTGATGGAATCAAAAATCCCTGCATTTTTCACATCAAGAGCTTTGACTGAGACTGAACAGTGGTACTCAACTGTAGAGAAAGGAATATTTACAATTGCATGGAGACCGTATCATGGGACTGAAATTCAGGGTGAGAAAGACCATAAGGCTTTGGAAATGTTCTTGGCATCAAAAAAACCCTCAAATGCCTCTATGCTTACAAAGGTTCAGGTGTAAACTGATGAGATATGATGCTGCCGTAATCTCTGTTCCATGCAAGGCGCAAGTAAAGATGAATACACTCCTGGACAGTAGTGGATTGATTCTTGTAGAAGAAGCAGAGGTTTTAATGTACAGCTACTGCCAACACTTTATTGGGACTAAACCTGAGCAAACTGATGCAGCTGAAAAATCTAATGCGCAAACGTTGGAAAACTATCTGCAAGGATGGGCAGATGATATTAATGACTGCAAAGATTATGTATGTAAAAGTAAATTATTGGAATAATGTAGACCAAGGAAAGGAAAGCTTGGGTGTTGATTTACTATAATCATACATCTCTGCAAATGATGTAATTAATCATGTGACTGACATGAGTCAGAGTGATCAAAGGAAGACATCAGACGAGGTATCTGACACTACGCTAGAGAGTTCACTTTTTCAACTTAAATAGCCTTCCAGTACATCAGAAATAGAAGAGCTTCATTCTAGGATGAAGGGGTCAAAAGTCTAAGGTAATGGCTGAGACATATTAAGGGCGAGTATGAATTATTCACTTAAAGAACATAATCAAAAACAGAAAGTACAGGTATGTGGGGAGATTTGTTCTTAGCGAAGATGATTTAATGGGTTTTCAAATCATGAAGGGCTTGATTGAGTAAATACAGGAGAAGCTGTATACTAAATACTGGTTTGAAAATTCAAGCAATCTGCTGACCCCAGTTGTAGTTTGCTCCTTTCTGCTTACATTCTCATAAAGTGAATGGAATACCTCACTCTATAACTAGTGAGCATGTGCAAAAGCAGCAGTAACATTGTGATGTGAGACCGCATAGAGCTTTGACTTTGTAGGGCTCCAGATAAGATCTTCCATTGCTAGTCTTCTTTGAAGAGCTCTTTACACCAGGCCCTTTCCTTTTAATGTCTCAACAGAGTCAACCTTTCTGAAATCATATGTTGCACAGTCAGTTGCTGGCGCTGATCACGTCCGTCTTCTCCAATTGATCTTGAAAACCGGAAACTAAGTGATGATTTGCTGGCAGAGTTAAACAACCATGGCAAAACCTGACCTATTGATGACCTCTGAGGCGATGTGCAGAACCAGAGTTTAAAATGCTGCCCAATGAATCCAGACAGCAACTTGCACTGAGATTCGCACATCTAGGATGTTACTGCAACGTGCTCTTTGAGATGCTCACTGTTGGCTTATTTGCATCATAATTTATTTTGCATTCTAGACTCTAAAACAAAAAAAAAATCTGGTTTCAATGAAATGTGCACTTCCCTTGTTAATATTTGCAGCAGATAACGTTCATTCCAGTAATGACAGCTTCGAAGGAGTAGCAGAGTTCTGAGTAAGTGACGTGTCCAGAGAAAAGAATTCTCACTTGCATCCTCCTTTTGTAATTTTAAGATTTACTATCAGCACTGCTGCAAATGATAGTTTAATGTTCTTGCTCTTGAGGAATCCATTCCCCTAACACCAATAGTTCGGTGTTAATAAAGGTTTTGGAATCCTTGCCTTAACAAACCTAGCTGGAATGAAAAAGCCAGCAGGTTGTCTGAACTCATATAACAAATTAATTGTTAGGTGCATTAGTCAGAGGGAAATGGGTCTGGGTGGGTTGCTCTTCGGAGGGTCAGTGTAGACTGGTTGGGCCGAACGACCTGTTTCCACACTGTAGGGAATCTAATCTAAAATACTTCAGGGGATTGGGGACAGAATGGGTATTAGGATTGAATTAATTGATCTCCTGACAGAGCTGATATAAGCCTGCTGGGCCAAATGGCCTGCCTTTAAACTGCACTATTTGATGGTTCCATTTTGAAGTTATCTGAAGCTTCAGTGTTGAAACTTTATTGCTGGAACAGCACAGCAGGTCAGGCAGCATCCAGGGAACAGGAGATTCGACGCTTCGGGCACACTTTGATCTCCAGCATCTGCAGACCTCACTTTCTCCTTGAAGCTTCAGTGTGACTTGCTTATTCCTCACTGCACTTCCACCCAACTTGAAACATGTTACTTAGCTTGTGTTCAATACAATTGTCATATTGTTAGACTGGTTGGTCAATTTTGATAAGCTTTTAGTTAGCATGTTTGCAGTGTGAATTAAGAAATACAATTCTTTGGCGACTCTGTATTTTAACTGCCCCATCAGTTATTGTTGTCTTATAAAATATTTAGATGATCACATTCTGAATTCAATTTGAAATGAAATGGAACATTTTGTCAATTACCTGGTCTAGGCTATGAGTTACTCCACTTTAGGATTGATCATATATTGTTTTCAATATAGTGTCAAGCACTTTGGGACATTTCAGTGTGCTCAAAGTGCTATGCAAATACAAGTTACTGTTTACCATAAATTACGCAACAGTTGTATGTCTAGTTGAAAATACAAAACTGCATCATATTTGTCTGCCTGTCCCTCTCTCTCTTTCTCTTCTGCTCCCACCACTCAGCCATAAGACATAGGAACAGAAGTAGGCCATTCAGCCCTTTGTGTCTGCTCTGCCATTCAATGGAATCACAGCTGATCTGATACCTAATAACTCTGCCTTTCTGTCTTTTCCCTATAGACCTTGATTGCTTTACTGATTAAAAATCTGTCTAACTCAGTCTTGAATATACTTAGTTACCCAGTCATAGAGTTATAGAGATGCACAGCACAAAAACAGACCCTTCAGTCCAACTAGTCCATTGCTGACCAGATATCCTAAATTAATTTAGTCCATTTGATTAGATTACATACAGTGTGGAAACAGGCCCTTCGGCCCAACAAGTCCACACCGACCCGTAACCCATCCATTCCTGTACATTTACCCCTTTACCTAACACTAGGGGCAATTTAGCATGGCCAATTCACCTGACATGCACATCTTTAGATTGTGGGAGGAAACCGGAGCAAACCCACACAGACACGGGGCGAACGTGCAAACTCCACACAGTCAGTTGCCTGAGGTGGGAATTGAACCCAGATCTCTGGCGCTGTGAAGCAGCAGTGCTAACCACTGTGCCACCGTGCCGCTAATCTAATCTAATCTAATTTAGTCCATTTGCCAGCATTTGGTCCATATTCTTCTAAAGCCTTCTTATACATGTACCCATCCAAATACCTATTAAGTGTTGTCATTGTACCAGCCTCCACCACTCGCTCTGGCAGCTCATCCAATACACGCACCACCCTTTGCATGAAAAAGTTGTCCCTTTTGAGTCTTTTCCCTCTCATCCTAAACCTACGCCTCGAGTTTTGGACTCCCCATCCCAGGGAAAAGACATTGTCGGTTTACCCTATCCATGCCCTTCATGATTTTATAAACCTCTATAAGGTCACCCCTCAGCCTCCGACGCTCCAGGGAAAACAGCCCCAGCCTGTTCAGCCTCTCCCTATAGCTCAAATCCTCCAACCCTGGCAACATCCTTGTAAATCTTTCTGAACCCTTTCAGCTTTCACAACATCCCTCCAATAGGAGGGAGACGAGTATTACACACAATATTCCAAAAGTGGCCTAACCAATGTTACATTACACCCCAACTCCTATACTTAATTCTCTGACCAATAAAGGAAAGCATACCAAATGTCTTTTTCACTATACTATCCACCTGCACCTCCACTTTCAAGGAACTATGAACCTGCACTCCAAGGTCTCTTTGTTCAGTCACACTCCCCAAGACGTTACCATTAATTGTATAAGTCCTGCCCTATCTGATTTGCCTTTCCAAAATGCAACACCTCATATTTATCTAAATTAAACTCCATCTGCTACTCCTTGGCCCATTGGCCTATCGGATCAAGATCCCATTGTACTCTGAGGTAACCTTCTTTGCTGTCCACTACACCTCCAATTTTGGTGTCATCTGCAAGATTACTAACTATACCTCCCCTGTTCATATCCAAATCATTTATATAAATGATGAAAATCAGTGGACCTAGCACCGATCCTTGTGGCACACTACTGGTCACAGGCCTCCAGTCTGAAAACCAACCCTTCACCACCATCCTCTGTCTTCTACCTTCAAGCCAGTTCTGTATCCAAATGGCTAGTTCTCCCTGTATTCCATGAGATCTAACCTTGCTAATCAGTCTACCATGAGGAAATTTATTAAAAGTCCATATAGACCACATCCATTTTTCTGCCCTCTTCAATCCTCTTTGTTACTTCTTCAAAAAACTCAATCAAGTTAGTGAGATATGGTTTCCCACGCACAAAACCTATCCCTAATCAGTCATTGCCTATCCAAATACATATAAATCCTGTCCTTCAGGATTCCCTCCAACAACTTGCCCACCACTGATGTCAGGCTCACTGGTCTGTAGTTCCATGGCTTTTCCTTACCACCTTTCTTAAATAGTGGTATCACATTAGCCAAACCTCCAGTCTTCTGGCGCCTCACCAGTAACCATCGATGATCCAAATATCGCACCAAAGGGCCCACTTCCCTAGCTTCCCACAGAATTCTTTCCACACATGAAGAATTCCACAGGTTCACAACCTTCTGAGAAAATAAATTCCCCCTCATGTCTGTCTTAAATGTGTTACCCCTTATTCTGACATGATGCCCTTTGTCCTAGACTGTTCCACAACCATTCTGCATTTACCTTCTCAAGTCCTCTCAGAATATTTATATGTTTAAATAAGGTAATCTCTCAGACTTCTAAATTCCAACAAGTGCAGGACCACCTTACTGAACCTCTCTTCATAAGAGAGTCCCTCTGTACCTTTTTGAGGATATAACTCTGAAGATGGACGAGGGAGATCCAGTAGATGTAGTGTACCTGGACTTTCAGAAAGCTTTTGATAAAGTCCCACATAGGAGGTTAGTGAGAAAAATTAGGGCGCATGGTATTGGGGGCAAGGTACTAACTTGGATTGAAAGTTGGTTGGCTGATAGGAAACAAAGAGTAGTAATAAACGGCTCCATTTCGGAATGGCAGGCAGTGACCAGCGGGGTACCGCAGGGATCAGTGCTGGGACCGCAGCTTTTTACAATATATTTTAATGATATAGAAGATGGTATTTACACCAGTCAATGAAGGTAAGCATGCAGGTACAGCAGGTAGTGAAGAAGGCTAATAGCATGCTGGCCTTCATAACAAGAGGAATTGAGTATAGAAGCAAAGAGGTTCTTCTGCAGCTGTACAGGGCCCTGGTGAGACCACACCTGGAGTACTGTGTGCAGTTCTGGTCTCCAAATTTTAGGAAAGACATTCTGGCTATTGAGGGAGTGCAGCGTAGGTTCATGAGGTCAATTCCTGGAATGGCAGGACTACCTTACGCTAAAAGACTGGAGCGACTGTGCTTGTATACCCTTCAGTTTAGAAGACTGAGAGGGGATCTGATTGAGACATATAAGATTATTAAAGGATTGGACACTCTGGAGGCAGGAAACATGTTTCCGAGGATGGGTGAGTGCCGAACCAGAGGACACAGCATAAAAATACGGGTTAGACCATTTAGGACAGAGATGAGGAGAAACTTCTTCACCCAGAGAGTGGTGGCTGTGTGGAAAGCTCTGCCCCAGAGGGCAGTGGAGGCCCAGTCTCTGGATTCATTTAAGACAGAGTTGGATAGAGCTCTCGAGGATAGTGGAATCAAGGGTTATGGAGATAAGGCAGCAACAGGATACTAATTAAGGATGATCAGCCATGATCATATTGAATGGCGGTGCAGGCTCGAAGGGCAGAATGGCCTACTCCTGCACCTATTGTCTATTGTCTTCTCTCAGCCTAGTGAGACTTCTCTGGACTGTCTCCAATACTAATACATATTTCCTTAATTCAGGGATCTAAAACTGTTCACAGTACTCCACTTGTGGGCTGACTAGTGCATTACATGATTTAGTAAAACCTCCCTACTTTTATATTCCATTCCCTTTGAAATAAAAGCCAACATTCCATTCGGCTTCCCTATTACCCATCGAACTTGGATTTATTTATTGTGATTCATTTCCATTCCATTTTGTGAACCAATTCCATTCTTCAGTAGTTGCGAAAGGAGCATCAAGTTGAGTGTGAATGTCATGTCATATAGTCACTCAGAGGGAGATGCAACATGATAAGTCAAGTAATACAATTTTTCAAGACTACATCATAAAATAGCATTACTTCTTATTGCATCAAGTTAATAGTGATTCCAACTTGAGGCAATGCATTTTTTTCTACGCCACTATCTGAAACCTTAATCCTAAATGGAGCCAACTTGCTGCTTGAAATAAAAATTCAGAAAATGTTCAGAAAATGTTGGTCCCATCCAAGTTCAAAATTGAAAAAAGAATTTATTGAAGAAAAACTGGAAGAACTGTGGATGTTTGAAAACTGTGATGCTGGAAAAGCTCAGCAGGTCTGGCA
This sequence comes from Chiloscyllium plagiosum, assembly GCF_004010195.1. NCBI lineage: Eukaryota > Metazoa > Chordata > Chondrichthyes > Orectolobiformes > Hemiscylliidae > Chiloscyllium > Chiloscyllium plagiosum. Next base: position 32,763,583 of record NC_057712.1, read on the forward strand.
GCATCATTGGAGAGAAATCAGAATTAATATTTCAAATCCAATGACCCATCTTCAGAACTGGGCTATTTTCCCTGGAGTGTTGGAGACTGAGGGGCGACCTTATAGAGGTTTATAAAATCATGAGGGGCATGGATAGCCAAGTGCAGGGGAGTCCAAAACTAGGCAGCATTGATTTAAGGTGAGAGGGGAGACATTTAAAAGGAACCTGAGAGGCAACTTTTTCTCGCAGAGAGTGGTACATGTATGGAATGAGCTGCCAGAGGAAGTGGTGGAGGCTGGTACAATTGCAACATTTAAAAGGCATCTGAATGGGCATGTGAATAGGAAGGAATTAGAGGGATATGGGCCAAATGCTGGCAAATGGGACTAGTTTAATTTAGGATATCTGGTTGGCAAGGAGGATTTGGACCTAAGGATGTGATGTGATATTTCCATAAACCCCCTCCACCAGTTGACTGTCAACAGCATAAACTGATAAACAATGTGGACAGTCTACAGCTGGTTTTACTGGATACTTTCACCTCCATCACGTGAGTCTTCATGAGTTAATAACTGCTTTGTGGAGACACTCATTGTAAGTACTGTTTATCCAGCTGCTTGGTCAAGCAATAGTGGAAGCCTAGTTTGCCAATGAGCTGGAGCCAAGGGAAGCATATGAACGGGGACTTGGCTTGCAACAATTGGCTGATTGAACTGTGGATTTGTGACCAATGGTGAACAGCCTATCAATAACTATGTGATTGGTTCCCCAGTAGCAGAGCAGCTTGGGTGTGGGAACGATTCAAGAGAAGCCATCAGACCTCTGGAGGACGAGGAGCTATTTTTCCTTTCCAATTGAAAAAAATCTTGAATGAAGATGGTCGGTTTATTTCCTCTTTCCAGTTGCTGAAAACTGTGACTTTTAATTGATAAGTCAAACAAATGTGAACCAGTCACCTTGTACTTCTTGCAAACAAGTCAAAGTATCTTGGGAAGTGAGAGTGAGAAGCCATGGTCTGAGCAGCAGTAACAATCATCACCACAAAAAGGATCACTGAACTGTCTTTCACTCCACCCATAACACCTATTTGTTATTTCTGTTTGCGTGTTTATAGAGGAGAAGTTTATAACTGGGTTAGAATTTTAACTAAAGTTATATGCCAACAGTTCATAATTGTTTATCTGTAGCAAGAGTCATTTGATTGTAATAAATAGTAATTCTATTTAAATACAGAAAGCTGCTCCATGCTTTCTGTCAACAATGTCTAAAAGACCAGTAAATTGTGTACTTTTAAGAACATAACAACTAGGAGCAGGAATAAGTAATTCAGCCATTTGAGCCTGATCTGACATTTGATATGACCAAGGCTGATCTCCTTTGGCCTCAACTCCCCTCTCCTGCCTTTTCAGCCCATTTTCTTTGAAAATCTATCTATTTTAAATGTATTCAATGTCCCAGCATCCACCACACTCTGGGGTAGTGAATTCCATAAATTCATGAGCCTTTGAGAGTAATTTCTCCTCTGTCATAGAGTCATAGAGATGTACAGCATGGAAACAGACCCTTCGGTCCATCTGAAACTATGACATCTCATTCTTGATTATCCTACATGAGGAAACATCATTTCTGCATCTACTTTGACAGTCCCTTTTAGCATCCGATCTATCTCCATTAGATCACCTTTCACTCCAGAGAATAATATTCCTTCATAAGACTTTTATACGAAAGCTTTCACTTTTCTGATGACTCTGCAAATAGTGGGGTTTGATTTTTCAGTATGCTACCCCAGTAAAATGTACAACTTACTGACACTGAGAATTCCCCCTCATCTCCCCTCTTTTATGGTGAATGGTCTTAAATCTGTGTACTCTGATAGCTGACTTCAATGCTACTGAGAGTGATACACATGATCAATTTTACAAGATCTTTTTACAATTTGAACCTATCCATTTAAATCAATCTTTAATCTTCTTTGCTGTAAAGTGAAGCAGTCCAGCTTCTCTAGCCTTTCAGTATTACAAACCATTCACCTGTGATACAACATGAGTAAATGGCCTTGGCACCTCTCGAAGACCTTGACATCCTTCCTAAGACATGGCATCCAAATTGGGTACAATGCTCCAGTTGAGGCCAGCGCAAATGGAATAATGTTTTTGTTCCTGTTAGCAAGACTGTCTTCTACTGTCACACACTCCATTCACTCAACTACTTTATTTGCCAGAACCAGATTCAGCAATTGCTTCCAATTGCTGGATGAGAGACATATTGATTAAATAGTTCTCTTGCATACATCTTTTCTTCTCCACATCCCTTATATTTTTTATGCATTATGTTTTTCTTCATCTGTATTAGGGCAATTACATTCTTTTAATATTCCTTTTCCATTTTTGTTCCAAATCTTCAAAATTTAAGGGAAAATTTACTTTTCAATATCCTCCTTACTCAATGAGCTGTATAAAAGCTTCCAGCAATGTCATTGCTCTCAGCCTGTTCCTCAAGTCAAATAAAATAGATTTAGTCTCGAGCCATGTACTAAAATACTTACAGTTTAGAACTGTAATGTTATCCTTAAATGATAGTGAAACACTTTACCTTCTCTTTCCTGAATACTTGATACCCAGGAATGTTAATATATAGTTTCTAAACTTGTCTGAGCCACATTCTGTTGATAAATAATAATTGTAAGTGGCAATGTGTCCATCTAATTTATTAATCCTGTTACATTATGGGGATTCACATTTATAGAGTTTAACTCTTCCTATGTCATGTTTGCTATTTTCTCTGGTTCCTGCAATTTTTGGAACACTGTAGATCACAGTGTGAGTTGCCCCAGCGTATAAGGTGACCCCAGTGCCAAAATGTATATTTAGGTCTGTGTACACCATATGTATGTTAATTGTCCATTTTCCAGCACATTAGTGCATGATTACGGCTAAACTTTAAATTTGGCTGAGATTTCAGGTTATACTTGCCTTATGCGATCAGATGATACTGGCTGTGATTTAATTTAATTAGAATCCCTTCTGTGTGGAAACAGGCCGTGCCTGATGTATGGGAGTTGCCCCCCACCTCCTACACAGACTGCGCATGGAGACTAATGAAAAAATTGGGCCTTCCTGCAAAAACAATGAGCCAAACTGGTTGATTGTTAAAAGTTCTTACATTTGCTAGCTGGTGAATTAACATCTTCAGTGAGGAAATTCATTGGTAAGGAATTGCTGCAAAAATAGAAAGAGGAGGAATCTGCTCTGAAGAAAATTCCCAAGGCCAAACGTGCCATGGGAAGAGGGACCAATCGCTGGTCCAGACCTGAGAAGCAGGTATTGGTTCTTCAAAATCCTCCAGTCATTACATTGTTGCTGAAAATAATGTGTTTAATCACTAAATGGGTTAAATCAAACATAGAGACCTGCAAAGATTTCGGAGCAACAGCTAATTGATGGACCCTCTCGATTGAACATAAAATGTCTAATATTATAGTAACAAACCAAGGTCATTCAGAAACCACCAGATGACCTCACCCGCAAATTTACAGCTCGCACATTTTCATTGTCATATGGTCAGTGAGCACCGATTAGGTCACACTGGTAACATGGATGAAGCATCTATGAATCTCGACATGGCCAGCAACAGAGTGGAAAGGTTTGAAAACAGTTCTCATGAAAATGATAAAACATGAAAAGGCAATTTTATGGTGAATGGCCAACAGGACAAAATTAAAGCCCTGTGAAAATCAGGTGGCTCTCCGAAGTTTTTGTGCACATCTGTAGTGACATTGGATGATTGAAGATAGAGTGGAATGATGGATTGACAATGTGTGGAATAAGAGTCCCAGTGGCCAAAGTAAAGAACACAACTTATTAATGTGGGACGTGTTCATGTCACATATAACTGATGATCAAGAGGAGACTGCAAGAAATTACAGCTTCTTATCAGGGCATCTAATGTCCAAAGTTCACCTTTGAAAGTGACACCAAATCACGGGATGCTATCAATTCACACTGTCAGTGGGTGGAAAAGGTGATTTGTTATGAAAGTGAGACCATAAAATCTGATTGAGTGGGATCTTTACGAAGATGCCATAGCTAAAGTGACATGGAATGAATTTGACTCAAATACCGAAGGTGATGAATATGCTGGTCTTTGCATATCACGAATGTGATTTAAACAATCTTAGCAGAATTGTCATTCGGAAAAAACAGCGCTTTTGCCTAGATCTTCCAGCTGCAGATGATCAAAGACCAGGCATACCTGAAAAGCTGCACGAGAACACTGTGGAAATTCAGGACTACAGAAATTGTTAATGCAATTTGAACTTCCAGTTGGAAACTTCCCTACTCTGCTCTCTAAGAAAAGTATTTTCCATTCTTTGACAGTGTGCAGCACGGTGGCACAGTGGTTAGCACTGCTGCCTCACAGCTCTAGAGACCCGCGTTCAATTCCCACCTCAGGCAACTGTCTGTGTGGAGTTTGCACATTCTCCCCGTGTCTGCATGGGCTTCTTCTGGGTGCTCTGGTTTCCACTCACAGTCCAAAAATATGCAGGTGAGGTGAATTGGCCATGCTAAATTGCCTGTAGTGTTAGGTGAAGAGGTAAATGTAGGGGAATGGGTTTGGGTGGGTTGCGCTTCAGCAGGTCAGTGTGGACCTGTTGGACTGAAGGGCCTGTTTCCACACCGTAAGTAATCTAATCCAAAAACATTGAATTAGAGTCAGAGTTTGCACAGTTTTGGTTTACTTACCTCGATTATTGTCAAATGGTAGGTAGATTAAAACCTAATTTAATTCCTGATATAATTGACACCTTCCCCTGGAATCTCTCTCCTTGACTGTCTGACCACTCTCCCTGTAAAATCCCCTGATGCCCCGATTATTTTCATGAAATGTGGGCACCTGGATTCACTGCAGTGACTGCCTACTCATCAAGCTCTTCACAGCTTGAGCAACTTACTGCATGTGCTCTAAGCTACTGACTGCATTTTGCATTGTCAAGATTGATAACGTCATCCTGTTATTGGTGGAATGTGTCAGAGAATTGCCAAGCTTTTGCAAATTTAACATATTTCCCAACTAAGCTCCAAGATGACAGATAGGCCTTCGAATATTTTTCCATATTCAAAAATTTCTGTTACTTTTGTGATGTAAGTGTGAGATTAGGGGGTCAGACTTTCCATGTTTTTGATGTCTTTATGCTGATGATTATATCACCCATACGCTCCAGCATTTGTTTTTTGATTTGCTGCTTCTTTCCTCTGAGCACGCACTTGCAAACTTACTTTCTTGTGCTCTCTGTTTCTTTTCTTCCCTGGTCTATTGGAACAGAATAAATCACTAGTACTGCAGGTTGTATTTGAGCTGCATTTGCTGGGGGGAAGGAAATGACTCCTGAGGACTACTTTGCCATCTACTAAACAAATACCCCATCTCTTTACTTTCTCTTTAGTCATTACAACGATTTATTCCTGTAAATATCGCCACATCTTCACCTCCGCACATGCATGCAACCCTTACATCCTCACCTCTGCTTTTTCCCCCTTGTCTCAACGTCAACTGGCAATGACCAGGCTGGTAACCTTGAATACAAAAGGACATGCTAAACTCTGTGCTCTATTTATGTTACTTTTGTTTCTATTTCTAGGCTTGTGTTTTATCTCATATAATTGCGATATATCGTAATCATCCCTGATTACACAAATTCTCCAACTGAAAAGGTCTTCCAAGTTGGAAAATTTGAATTTAATAGAAAATGCAAGCTAGGCACGTATATTATCCATTTCCAATCCTTGAATTTACTGTTTCCACTACTTCCTTAATGCTGGAGTATTCTTTTGGTAAATGACATATTTCTCTCCGCAGATGCTGCCAGACCTGCTGAGCTTTTCCAGCAATTTCTATGTTTGTCTGTTTCTATATTCACTAAAGGGGCATGGGTGTTGTTGGCTGGGCCAGCAAGATTGCCCAAGTTGCCCTTACAAAGGTTGTTTTGAGCTGTCTTATTCAACTGTTGCACTCTGTGTACTACAGGTAGACCCACAAAACTGTTAGGGAGGGAATTCCAGGATTTTGATCCAACGTTAGTGAAATAGTGGTATATATTCCCAAGACAGCGTGGTGGGTGACTTGGAGGGCAACTTGCAGATGGTGATGTTCCCATTGTACTGGCTGCCCTTGTCCATCTAGGTGGAAGCGGTTGTGGGTTTGGAAGATGATATTTAAGCACCGTTAGTGAATTTCTCCTGTACATCGTTGTAGATAGTGTACACTATTGGAACTGAGCATTGATGATTGAGTGACTGAATGAATGTCTGTTGATGTGGTACCAATCAAGCGCAAAGCTTTGTCTTGGATGGTGTCAAGTTTCTTGAGTGCTGCTGGAGCAGCACCCACCCAAGCAAGTGGAGAGTACTCAATTACTCCCGTGACTTCTACCTTGAAGATGGTGGACCACCATCTCACAAGAAGTGAGTTACCTGCTGCAGGATTCCTAGCTTCTGACCTGCTCTTGTAGTCACTATATTTATATGGCTAGACCAGTTGACTTTCAAGTCAATGATAACTCCTAGAATGTTGATAGTCGGAGATTCAATGATGAGACATTGAATGTCATAGGGCAGTGGTTAGATTGTCTCTTGCTGGAAACGGTTATTGTCCGGCAATTGTGTGCACAATATTTTTTAAAGAGACATGAGGGGCAATTTTATTTTTACATAGAGTAGTTCATGTGTAGAATGAACTTTCAGAGGAAGTGGTGGAAGCAAGTACAGTTACAATGTTTAAAAAGACATTGAGATAAGTATATGAATAAGAACTATTTGGAGGGATATGGATTAAGTACAGACAGGTGGGATTAGTTTACCCTGAGATTATGGTTGGCATGGACTGGTTGGACTGAAAGGTCTATTTCCATGCTATTCGACTATGTATGATTCTGTGTGGTTATCCAGGATGCTTGAAATGTACTTAAATTTCCAAATACATATGCATGGAACAGGTACCATGATAGTCCATTCATTGCCTTCTAGATCATTGGCCACTAGAAAACCTGGAAATGCAAGAAAATGATTTACAAGGATGATTTACAATGATTTACAAAGGCACTGAGACACCTATAAAATTTGAAGAGGTTCACCGGTGAAAGATTAAAATAATGAAAGGTCAATTGAGACATTGCAAAATATACCGACAGATTTAAAGCATCACAAAAACTATCATCAAGTGAATTTCAACAGTGCACCTTGAGCAAATTAACTAAAAAAACCTGCTGCTCATCATGTTGTATGGGCAGACGGGTTCACTGCACTGTCAACGCTGCTGTTCAGGAAGAAAGTTGCAGCCATTATTCTCTTGAATTGTTGGAAACTACATGATCTGTTCAGTGTGGTTGGTTGGAAAATAAAAACACTTTCTGGTTTAACAAAGAGCCCATTTGTTGCTTGTTAGTAACCAGTTACAGATTAGATTAGTGTGATAAACACTGTTACAGGGATTCTGAGATGGACCGAATGTGCAGTCTCTCTCCTTCGAGATCCTGACCTGTCCTATCCATAAGACCATGTCATAGAGTCACAGAGATGTACAGCACGGAAACAGACCCTTCGATCCAACCCGTCCACGCCGACCAGATATACTAACCTAATTTATTCCCACTTGCCAGCACCCGGCCCATATCCCTCCAAACCCTTCCTATTCATATACCCATCCAGATGCTTTTTAAATGTTGCAATTGTACTAGCCTCCACCACTTCCTCAGGCAGCTCATTTCAAACATATGCCACCCTCTGCATGAAAAAAATGTCCCTTGGGTCTCTTTTATATCTTTCCCCCTCACCCTAAACCTATGCCCTCTAGTTCTGGACTCCCCCACCCCAGGGAAAAGACCTTGACTATTTATCCTATCCATGCCCCTCATGATTTCATAAACCTCTATAAGGTCACCCTCAGCCTCCAACACTCCAGGGAAAACAGCCCCAGCCGATTCGGCCTGTCCCGATAGCTCAAGTCCTCCAACTCTGGCAACATCCTTGTAAATCTTTTCTGAATCCTTTCAAGTTTCACAACATCTTTCCAATAGGAAGGAGACCAGAACTGCACACAATATTCCAACAGTGGCCTAACCAATGTCCTGTATAGCCGCAAAATGACCTCCCAACTCCTGTACTCAATACTCTGACCAATAAAGGAAAGCACACCAAACACCTTCTTCACTGTCCTATCTACCTGCGACTCCACTTTCAAAGAGCTATGAACCTGCATTCCAAGGTCTCTTTGTTCAGCAACAATTCCTAGGACCTTACCATTTAATGTATACGTCCAGCTAAGATTTGATTTCCCAAAATGCACCATCCCACATTTATCTAAATTAAACTCCATCTGCCACTTCTCAGCCCATTGGCCCATCTGATAAAGATCCTGTTGTAATCTGAGATAACCTTCTTCGCTGTCCACTACATCTCCAATTTTGGTGTCATCTGCAAACTTACTATTTGTATGCTTTATGCTCACATCCAAATCATTTATACAAATGACAGAAAGTAGTGGACCCAGCACCGATTCTTGTGGCACTCCACTGGTCACAGGCCTCCAGTTTGAAAAACAACTCTCCACCACCACCCTCTGTCTTCTACCTTTGAGCCAGTTCTGTATCAAAATGGCTAGTTCTCACTGTATTCCATGAGATCTAATCTTGCTAATCAGTCTCCCATAGGGAACCTTGTCGAACGCCTTACTGAAATCCATATAGATCATGTCTCCCGCTCTGCTCTCATCAATCCTCTTTGTTACTTCTTCAAAAAACTCAATCAAGTTTGTAAGACATGATTTCCTATGCACAAAGCCATGTTGTCTATCCCTAATCAGTCCTTGCCTTTCCAAATACATGTACATCCTGTCCCTCAGGATTCCCTCCAACAACTTGCCTACCACCAACATCAGGCTCACTGGTCTATAGTTTCCTGGCTTGTACTTCCCACCTTTCTTAAATAGTGGCACACCACGTTAGCCAACCTCCAGTCTTCTGGCACCCCACGTGACTATCGATGATACAAATATCTCAGCAAGGAGCCCAGCAATCACTTCCCTAGCTTTGCACAGAGTTCTAGGGTACACCTGATCAGGTCCTGGGAATTTATCCACTTTTATGCATTTCAAGACATCCAGCACTTCCTCCTCTGTAATATGGACATTTTTCAAGACGTCACCATCTATTTCCCTGCATTCTATATCTTCCATGTCCTTTTCCAAAGGAAATACTGATGCAAAATACTTGTTTAGTATCTCACCCATCTCCTGCAGCTCCACACATAGGCTGCCTTACTGATCTTTGAGGGGCCCTATTCTCTCCCTAGTGACTCTTTTGTCCTTAATATATTTGTAATAACCCTTTGGATTCTCCTTATCTCTGTTTGCCAAAGCTATCTCAAGTCCCCTTTTTGCTGTACTGATTTCCGTCTTAAGTATAATCCTACTGCCTTTGTACTCTACTAAGGATTCACTCAATCTATCCTGTCTATACCTGACATATGCTTCCATCTTTTTCTTAACCAAACCCTCAATTTCTTTAGTCATCCAGCATTCCCTTCACCTACCAGCCTTTCCTTTTACCTTAACAGGAATATCCTGTCTCTGCACTCTTGTTATCTCAGTTCTGAAGGCTTTCCATTTTCCAGCTGTCTCTTTGCCTGTGAATGTCTGCCCCCCAATCAGCTTTTGAAAGTTCTTGCCTAATACCGTCAAAATTTGCCTTTCTCCAATCTAGAACTTTAACTTTTAGATCTGGTCTATCCTTTCCCATCACTATTTTAAAACTAATAGAATTATGGTTGCTGGCCTCAAAGTACTCCCCCAGTGACTCCTCAGTCACTTGCCCTTCCTTCTTTCCCAAGAGTAGGTCAAGTTTTGCACTTTCTCTAGTAGGTACATCCACATACTGAATCAGAAAAGTTTCTTGTAAACTTAATAAATTCCTCTCCATCTAAACCTTTAACACTATTGCAGTCACAGTCTATGTTTGGCAAGTTAAAATCCCATACCATAACCACCCTATTATTCTTACAGATAACTGAGATCTCCTTACAAATTTGTTTCTCAATTTCCTGCTAGCTATTAGAGGGTCTATAATACAATCCCAATAAGGTGATCATCTCTTTCTTATTTCTCAGTTCCACCCAAATGACTTCCCTGGATGTATTTGCAGGAATATCCTCCCTTAGTGCAGTTATAGTGCTATCCATTATCAAAAACACCACTCCCCCTCCTCTCTTGCCCCCCTTTCTGTCCTTCCTGTGGTGTTTGTATTCTGGAGCATTAAGCTTCCAGTTCTGTCCATCCCTGAGCCATGTTTCTGTAAATGCTATGATATCCCAGTCCCATGTTCCTAACCATGTGTGATGTTATTATAATGACTGGTGCTTATGGCACCCCTCTGTACTAACTCTTAAGGCCCTAGTACAACATATATTAGATACCAGTATGCCCATACATCACAGTCGTAATTTGATGTCAATTGCAATTCCGTTATGATTTCTGGATTTACCTCTGATTGACTTCTGCCATCAGTTTCTCTCTAGTCTTCTTGCACCATTTCCCCGCAGGCTTGGTCACTCTCTCAAAAATCTTCAAGCATTATCTTCAACACCTTCACCAGCCTTTGTTTAGTTTGTATGGAGCTTATTAGTTAAAGTTGCTCTTGATCGTTTAATGCTTCTGAAGATGTGTCATTGTGATCTCCACAATAGAATATGATACATTTTAAGTACGTGATTCTATATCTTTAAAACTGGTCACTGTATTCAAGGTTAAGAAAACTGAACAAAAAATGTTTCTCTCTCTAGTCTAGACTGAGGAAGGAGATTGTCAATGAAAGGAAGGTCACGAGTTCCATTCCAGTGGCCCGACAGGATGTCTGAATTGCTGAACTGGGATAAGAAGCTATACAATACAGGCAAATGTAAAATGAAAAAAAAAAGCAATCCTTTTGATTGGTAATTAATTCCAATCAATGTAATTCTCACCTTTGCGATTAAAAATTATCTACTGTCATGTTTTGCAATTTTAAAAGGTATTAATTTGCTGACATGTCTCGTGCAACTAAAGATTGCTCACAACTCTTACTTCTCTCTTTCATATTTTTTCTTGGTAAGTTAAAGATTTTGTGTTTGGAAACCCAGTTTTATTTTCGTTTTGACAATTAGAAATTATTTTCAGCAGTAGTTTCTTTCAAAATAACATGAGATTCTTTTGACCTCTGCCCAATATGTGTCCTGCAGTGCGACATCTGCAATTATCTGTAGCTTCTCTGTCTCTCAGCGCATTTTGTGTTTCTGTTTCTAATTAACAGTCATTGCTGGAATTTTAGTAACTTCAGTTTAAAAAAAAGTGTGACCGCTGACCCCACTTTGAGAAGAAGACCAATGTTTTTATTTCTTGTGGAATGGGGGTCGGGGGTGGGAAGGGGAGTGGCAATGGAGGTTGATGGTGCAATGTTATTGAATTCTCCAGTTAAACTGCATCACTTGTCACTGTATAGTGTGAGCAAGGAAGCAACCCTGTTGACCCATAGATAAGCAAAAAATGGCGACAAAATAATGTGTTACGTTTTCGCATGACAGTGATCAGCTACTTCAGTTTGAGATTGTTGCATCTTAGCTCTCAAATATAGCTTGAAGTTTTCGCTGGCGGTAAAAGGGCCTACTTCCAACATAAAATTTAAAAGGACAGAGATGCAAAGAATTGGATAATTAATTTAAACAGGCCATGAAATGTTTCCACAAGGTTTAGCAATTCTAGTTAGTCATCGTTATAGATGTCTGCAAAAGTCGATGTGTAATGTTGAGACAGCTAGTGATGTAGTCACGTCTAGCGGTGTGAATTTGTTCTTGGACGATGTGGCGACAAGTGATCCCTTTCGGAGATATGAGCACATAACACACACGTATTTGTGGTTACAACAAATCTGGAGATTGTTTTAGGAAAGTTTGACCAGGGAAATATACTTGTGCTCAAGCGAACCTCCATCTTCTGTACGACTTAAAACTCAAAACTTATTTAAAACTTGGTCCTCCTGAAAATAATCCACATTTAATTGTTTCTCAGAATGTAAGGGCTGTCATTTTGATCTGCATATTAAGATGATGAGCTAGCACAATGTAATCATAATTTGTACACGTATAAAAATTATTTCTATGCATTAATTCCCAAATTTGTCAATTTTGAGATGTTTTAATGTATATTTGTATGTCTTACCAGCATTTATGATATATGAAATAAATAAGACGTAATACAATAAATGTTTACTCTTAGTGGCCAAGCAATTACTGGGTCAGTTTTTGTCCATTTTGTCCAAACGAAGGTGTTTTTACTTTGCTCACATTGTGAACTTTCTAGCATGCCATTTCCAGAAACACTTTTTTTTTAAGTGTATATCTGTCCTGCGTTAAGTGTAATATTTAACAACAATCACTTTATGAATCAATTGGCAAATCATTCACAGAAATTGAAATGGCAGGGCTTGCTGGGTAAAAAGAACAAAATGACATAATTTCAAAGTCAGTGCATACTATTAATGAACAAAATCTCAAGATCCTTGACTAAAGTTTATCTCTCTGCTATTAAATAACACTCCTATTTGCTTTCCCTGATGTGTTTGTTTTTACACTGAGTGGTCTAAATTAGGCTGCGTGTCTTTCATCTGGCTCTTCCGAACCAGTCATAAGCCTCCTCTAACCAGTTCAATCAAAGCCAATGCTTTGGATAAGGTTTGTGCCCTTTGCAAAGTCTGTCAACTCTATTTCTTCTTGGTTAGTCATTCATAGAATTCAGAGTCTTTAGAGGATAGAATCTCATGTCATCAGCAAAGAATTGGAAGAAAGCCGACCAGAAACAAATTGTCTGTGATCTAGATTGGTTCCAGAACTGTTCTTCCCTCTCACTATAATATGCATGTCGTGTTTCTGTACCCGTTTATATGCAGAAGTCTGTGAAGAGTGGTAGAGTTTAAGTTATAGAGTTATATTTCTTTCTTGCCATTGATTAAAGACTGTTTGATTAGAATATATAATTGTTAATGATAAATCTGGTGTACATATACTTTTAATCTACAATAGATAGGTAGATAAAATGGGGCAGTTTGATGATTTCATCAAATCTACTTTTTTTTGACAATTCTGGGAATAATGGGGCTTGATTTCCAGAACACTACACTATGAGTCATGACAACACATGACTGTAGGCGTTGGATTAGGAAGTGTTTGCTTGTAATGTGCAACTCTAAATAAATATAAAAATGTGCCAAGATTGGTTCCTATTTGACTGGCTTCATCAACTGGTTTCGAACAATATGGAACTTTGGTTTGTCTAAGTAACCCAAGGTCATCACCAGGCTTTATTTCTGGTTAAAAACTACAAATAAAAATATGAAAGTCTGTAACAATTATTGGAATTTATAATTGTTGGTTATGTTTTAAACTGGCATCTTTAATTTGAGATAAAATCAAATAATAAGGAGGGGACAATGCATCCTTCAATAAATGTGACCAGATTGTTATGGGGACAGGAGTCCAGAACAAAACGTTCTGAAAATGATATGAAAGTTGTATACCTGAACAGAAAGGAGGAGATGACTGGGGCTTAGAGGTTCTCAGAATGTTGGGACTGAATTTTCAACCACCTGTCAGGTAAGTAGGGTTGGAAAAATGCCTGACTCTTCAAATCACACTTGGGTGAAACTTCCCTAAATGGCTGGATTTCCCTTCTGAGTGATGTAGGTGCTAACAAGAGTCAGGTCTTCCACCCAGAAATAGTGCAGTGGCAGTCAGTGTGTGCTGAGGTATGCTGTTTAAAAGGCCCTCCTTTTGTGTGCTCTGGGACTTTGTCCTGATAGTAACAAAAGCAGTAAAATTAGAAATAGGCATCTAGCCCTTGCCACTCATCCATTCACCCCCAGGCATTGTGCATGTACCATCCATGCCAAGTCATGACTCCCACCCTCCATGACACTTCAACCTCCATAGCAGGTAATGACATTCTGCCAACTCTCACATGATCCTTCATAACCATCCAAACCAGCTTTGTGCCAGCACATGGTGATAATTGATCCCTGATTATCCTCATTGCCATATACAGCTCATGTGACAAATTAGTGTTAACACTTGCCAATCTTACTCACTCTTGTTCCATGCCAACTTGCCTTGCATCTATTATAATTAGATCTCAGGAGCCATACTGTAGTGAAATAACATGAAATTCTAGGTATCTAAATGCAGAATAAAACTAGTGCTGCTGTGCCAGAAGTAAGAAAGTATTCTTGAGTTAACAAATATGCAGGATACTGGTGCGGACAAATCTACTGCTCAAAGAAGAGAGTTAAAGACCAACGGGTCACCAGAGGTTCACCTGCTATTGGAAGCCCATTCGATTAAGCTGAGAAAATTGATGAGGATTGCGTTTAAGAGGGCATTGGCAAATATACCCTGGTTAGGCAGCTCAAGAAGGACCTGTAAAACTGGGATGAGCTTGAGACTTCAAGCAGAAGACTTTTTCTGCCAAGGCTGTAACATCGAAATATGGCATGTCCTTTTTGATTGTTCTCAATGAGTTGAAATGGAAAGTTTACAAAATTACACATAAAAATTTGCTAATATTTAATTGATATTGATTTTAGTTTGTTATAGTAAAAGTTTTGATTTGTAATCGTAACCTTTCATTGGCCGTTGGGAAATTCATATCGCTTTTTAATATTCAGTCTGCACAGGGATTGTAGCAAGGGTTAACAGGGAGGTGTAAACCTTTTGAAGTGATTCTGCAATTTTAAATGATCTTACATCATTAAAGCAACTGGTGTTAAAACTGTCTCAGCAGTGTGTATATTTGGGTGCAAGAGCAGTGTTTGAGACCTTTGAGACTTGCACTGAATAAGCTAATGAATGAAGAGGCATAGCTTTACAGCAAGTTACTACCTATCCAGAGTGAATAGATGGGTGTGACTTCAGCTTCATATTTGTTCAGAGTCATGTGCAAATCGAAGAAGGCATGCTAACATTGAAAGATAGGTGATGCACAGCAAATGTTCTTCAAGATAATAAAAATATGTTGAGTAAATTCTTGTCAAATGACCACCTTAATGGACTAATGTTATTTTGGCATAAGTAGCATTCACCTGAGTATTAGAAAGATAGAAGGTGGATCATATACTTTGTATTTGTTCTGAAAGTTGTCATGTATCTAAAATCTAAAATATCAGTGAGGCACTGACTATAATGAGAGTTGGTTGTAATTAACTGCCTATGTAATTGAGACAATTTTCGATGACACTTTTATTTTGCCAGCTGGTTATGAAACTGGTATTGAGGGTCCATGACCTGCTGAAGATACATTGAGATTGCTGGCTTTTGTACTGCTTACATAGGAATAAGGAGTCTCTCAAGCCTCTTTTGCCATTTAATAAGATCATGGCTGATCTGTTTACTCCATATTCCTACTTCCCTTTGATAACCTTTCACTCCCTTGCTTATTAAGAATCTATATCCCTCTGGCTTACAAAATTCAAAGATCCTGCTTCCACTGCCCATTGAGGAAGTGTTCCAACAATTCATGACACTCTGAGGAAAAAAAATTGTCTCTTTTCCTCAGCCCACCTAACATTTCCTCATCAGAAAGCCCACTCATTCCAGGGGTATCTTTCTAGTAAGCTTTCTCCAAACCACCTGCAATGCATTTGTATTAATTAAATATGGAGAACCAAAACTGTGCAGACTATTCAAGATATGGTCTGATTAAATCCCTGTATGACTGAAGCATAATACTCTTAAATCTGTGTTCAATTCCTCTCATCATAAAAGTTAGCATCCCATTAGCCTTCCTGATAATGTGCTGTACCTGCATACTAACATTTTGTGACTTATGTACTCAAACACCTAAATTCCTCCTCAGCTTGGAATTGGACAGTCATTTTCCATTTATGTAATACTCTGCTTTTTAATTCTGTCTGCAAAAATGCTCAACTTCATATTTTTTCATATTATACTCTGCCAGATTTTTGCCCACCCACTTAACCGACACAACATACTTTCCTACTCTTCTTGGTGTGGTCTGTGAATTTAGCTACCCTGCTTTTGTTCCTCTCACTAAGTCATTGATGTAAGTTCTAAAAATTCAAAGCGCAAGCACAGATTCCTGAGGGACTCCACTTGTCACACCCTGCCGATCAGCCAGAACCCCACTTCCTGAAGAAGGGCTCATGCCAGAAACGTCGATTCTCCTGCTCCTTGGATGCTGCCTGACCTGCTGCACTTTTCCAGCAATACATTTTCAGCTCAGAACCCTACTTATGCATGTTGTTTCTAGCCAAACAGCCAAGGTTCGATCAATTCTAATGTTTTACTCTCTCTATCATGAGCTCTTACTTTCCAAAATGAGCTTTCATATAACACTTTATCATCTGCCTTCTGCAAATCCAAGTGCAATATATCTGTTCATGTTACTCCTTCGAACAGCTCCAACAAATTGATTAAGGATGGTTTCCCTATGATTACATTCTGATTCTTTCTGATTTATCTTGAGTATTTTGAAGTTTATAACTCTGCATTGATTCTAACACCCTTTCCCTGTTCAGCTCTTACTTAAGTTCCCGGTTGACTGGCCTGTAGATTGCTGTTTATTCTCTTTCACCTCTTCTTGAATAGAAAGATTATATTTGCTAATTTCTGGTTGATAAAATCTTTTCTGAATCTAGGAAATATTGAAAAATTAACACTGACATGGCACAAGGTGGCTCAGTGGTTAGCACTGCTGCCTCACAGCGTCAGGGACCTGGGTTTGATTCCAACCTCAGGTGACTATCTGTGTGGAGTTTGCAGATTCTCCCCTTGTCTGCGTGGGTTTCCTCGGGGTGCTCTGGTTTCCTCCCACAATCCAAAGATGTATAGGTTAGGTGGATTGGCCAAGCTAAATAGCCCATAGTGTTCAGGGATGTGTAGGTTAGGTGCATTAGTCCGGGGTAAACATAGGGTAAGGGTCTGGGTGGGTTACTCTTTGGAGGGTCAGTGTGGACTTGTTAGGCTAAAGGGCCTGTTTCCATACTTTAGTGATTCTAAGTTCAAAGACACATTTGCTACCTCATTAGCAAACTCTGTTAAAACCCTAGGATAAAGTTTTAATCTGGACTTGGAGGTTTTGTCAACCCATAGCTCCATCAGTTTGCTCAGTATCACTTCCCTTGGGATTGTAACTTCACTAAGTACTTCATGAACTTTGTTAATTGAATGTAAACAGTCACATCTTGGGGATTTGTTACTGTCTAATGTCCTTTTATATTGTTCTCTGTTTTGTTACTTGCATTAACTTCAGTGAGTTTAAATCCTTGATCCATTGTTAACTCCCTTGGAACTTTGGGTATATTATCCCCTTCTGGGGGAGGCATGGAGGGGTTGTTGAGGGAACTAAATTGATATGAAAATCAAAGCGTTGAATTTTATGAGGCAAGCTGACCACTGTCAGCAGGACTTGGACAAGCACATACGAGCCATGGCCAATCAAGTAACCAACCACCATTACATGGCTGCTTTAACCAGAAAGCTGGCAGCTCAGCAGTGCTGTGCTAGTGATGGCCATTGATGGAGCTGCAGTGGTCACTATAGGGTCCTTGAGGGATTGGACAGACAAGTTTGAGTAATAAGGCTGGGGGATGGGGTGACGTATAGTCCCATTCCTGGCAAAGTGCCAGCAAAGGTGGGAAGGGCATCAACTGGGTATTTAAAAGGTCCAGTTAGCCTCCTGGCAGGCAGCACATCTGTTAACTTACCCATAAAATGGAATGGAGCTCGGAAAATGTCAGGGCAGATCCTCTGATGCCACTTTCCACCTTGCCCCACCTCTCAGCCCATTGCCAAAGGCTTGGTGAAATTGCAAACAGAACCTCCTATCGAAGCGACTTTGCTTTGCTGCAGTGTTCTTGAATATTTGAATTGATATATTCTTTCAATATTGTTGCTATCCAGAGTCCTGTAGACAACTTTTATTACAGAGTTAAGTATTCTGTGATTCCTCCTTTGTAACAATAGAGTTGAAACTGATTGCATTTTCTAGTCTCTAGTTGTTCCTATTTACACTGTCTTAGCCTCTCTAATCAATCAGGATAAACCTCCTCCATTTCCAGTTTCCTAATCCTTTCTAGGCTTAGAAATTGGAATAGTTAACTTCAGTTCATAATCAGTTTAGCACCCCTGTATTTGGAATGGTCATCATGTCATATCCTCTAAGCTATATTTGAGTTTCTAATTCACTCAATTTATGTGCTTTGTGTTGGTACATAAGAAATAAGACCTATTTAGTCAAGATACGCTCACTGAATCTTGCTGCATTGATAAGGTCTTTCGCATAGTTGACATTTTCATTTGTCATTGGTGTGGTAAGTAACTTAGTTATTTTAGCATTATCTTCAACTGATCTATTCACATCTTTGTTTATGACTGAACTCTTTTTTTTCCATTTTTAAATAAAAATCATTGAACCATAACTGTTCCTATGATGTTGACTGAGCACCATCCCTCCCCAATTTATGGGTAACAATTTTTTCTTACTGGGCTATTTATCTTTCCTGTCAGAACATTCATCCCAGGTTGGTTCAGGTACAGTCATGTTCCCTTCTCTCTCAGCCTTTCTACCAGTATCCCACAAAATGGGACCATTGTTCATACTTTACTCCTGTAGTCATTTGTTTACCTTCCAGATGTGTGTGTGTGCCTATGTGTTAATGAGTATATGGTTTGGGCATTACCCTGGGATTACCACCCTCGATGTCCTGCTTTTTAATTTAAATCGTGTGCTGCTTCGTTCACAAGGCATCTCTTTACTTCCCCATGTCATTGGTCTTAACATGGGACACAACAACTGGATCGTCACCCCCTGACTTCAAGCGTCTTCACAAAATTATTTTTCTGATATGTTGAAATACCCCTCATTCTGCCACCAGTCAAACAATGCATCCTTCAGCTTCTCAGTTCTGGCTGCAGAGAATGTAATCTGTCATCCTAATTGTTGAAAGCCCCTTCCTACAACATACCTGTTCTGCTCCTCTCGAATGTGGAAGGCCTCCTACTCCACAATGCCTGAAACAGCATTGTGTCTGTGCTCCCTGCGGTCTTCTTTCTAATCCTTAGACATATCAATGCGATATACATATTGGGCAGGACTGGTATCTGAAGGACCACCTCCTTTTTCTCCCTTCAGTTGCCCCCTAAGCTGTTGACTGATAATTCTATCTCTCTTCTTCCACTGAAGTAGAAGAGTCTCTGGGGAAAACTATCTTGAAATTTTTCAGATGTGTAACTGAAGATGTTTGACCAAGAATGTCTTGATGCAGAGAAGTTTCCTGCAGTTCAGGACAGTCTCATTGTTCACAAGCAGACTCATAACACACAGGCTGTATGTTAAGTGCTGCTTTCATTTCCTTATCAACTTAGTCATAGAGTCATACAGCATAGAAACAGACCCTCGATCCAACCCGTTCATGCCAACCAGATATCCCAACCCAATCTAGTCCCACCTGCCAGCTCCTGGCCCATATCCCTCCAAACCCTTCCTATTCATAAACCTGTCCAAATGCCTCTTAAATGTTGCAATTGTACCAGCCTCCACCACATCCTCTGGCAGCTCATTCCATACATGTACCACTCTCTGTGTGAAAATGTTGCCCCTTAGGTATCTTTTATACCTTTCCCCTCTCACCCTAAACCTATGCCCTCTGGTTCTGGACTCCCCGACCCCAGGGAAAAGACTTTGCCTATTTACCCTATCCATACCCCTCATAATTTTGTAAATCTCTGTAAGGTCAGCCCTCAGCCTCTGACGCTCCAGGGAAAACAGCCCCAGCCTGTTCAGCCTCTCCCTGTAGCTCAGATCCTCCAACCCTGGCAACATCCTTGTAAAGCTTTTCGGAACCCTTTCAAGTTTCACAACATCTTTCCGATAGGAAGGAGACCAGAATTGCACGCAATATTCCAACAGTAG
>NC_057712.1:32783713-32806925 GCF_004010195.1 Chiloscyllium plagiosum
TACACCTCCAATTTTGGTGTCATCTGCAAACTCACTAACTGTACCTCTTATGCTCGCATCCAAATCATTTATGTAAATGATAAAAAGTAGAGGGCCCAGCACCGATCCTTGTGGCACTCCACTGGTCACAGGCCTCCAGTCTAAAAAACAACCTTCCACCACCACCCTCTGTATTAAGCAATAATTTAGTTAGCAACTAAACTACATTCAAACTAGTTTATATTTATATTTGATGGATTTCACTTGCTTTCTGATTGGTTTCTAAATAATTAGTCTTGTTTATAATTTTTTATAACTCCTTGCCCCTATTCTACATTAACAGGGTTCGGATAAACTTAGTCTGAATGTGGGCATCTCCTGTTTAGTATCTTTTAATTCTGTCATGTAATTTAATTAAGAACTGATAATTTGTATGTTGACATAATTATTGTTGCCTTTGATTTAAGTCACTTAACTCCTCCTTTCACTAACTTTACCCCAACTTTTCAGAAGGAAGTCATCCATAGCAACTTCCGTCAGCCCTGCACAAAGGGAGTGAGCTGGAGAAGTTGGCTGGTGAAAGGAGAAATCCTCAGAGACAGTTAGTGAATGGAAAGACTGACTAATATGGTTTTTAGGGTTTGGATTGTAAAGTAAATGTGATCTTGGTGCATGATCTGTAGTTGGAGTATCAGCAGCAATAAGAACTTGATACAGAATCATGCAGTTACCATCTCCCTACTCTGGTCTTCACCAACTCTTTCAAACACTAATCCAGTTATGCCCACTGCTCCACTCTTCCCTAACGTCCATGCAATTTTTTTCCTATTCATCCAAAGTAATTTGAACGCTCTTTTGGAATCAGTATCCACTGCTGTACCAAAGCAGTGTATTTGAAATCTTGACCACTGATCATATAAGGGAGTTCACATTGAGTCTGTTTCTTCTGCCATCCTTCAACCATTGGAAAATACTTTAAGTTGGTTTATACTATCTAAGGCCTTTGTGGTTTTAAACCCTTCAATCAAATCTCCTTTTAGCCTTCTGTGCTGTAAGAACAAGCCCCAACTTTTTGCAGTCCATCTATACTCAGCAACCATTCTAGTATATGTCTTCTGTATTCAGTTCTTCAAAGCCTTCACATCCCTCCTGAAATGTGGTGCCCAGGATTGAATGCATTACTCTACTGGAAGCCAAACCAATGTTCAGAATGAGTTCAACATAATTTGTACTTTGTTGTGGTTATTTTCACAAAAGGCTATAATGCAGGTACTGAGTAAGTGCTGAGCAAATGTTTGATGATTTTGATGGACCTGTTTGAAACTCTGGATTTCGTATAGGCCTTTGAGATTAATTGCTGACTACTGTAATTTAAGCTTGCCCAGGGTTGCTGACTAGAAACCTTCAGGTCTAGCACTCAGGGTGATTAGATATTATTTTTAGGAAGCTGTATATTCAGCCATCTCGCATCCAATTTCGCTGAAGGTATGAGAACTGGCACAGAGTAGCAGGTCTCAGGATCGGTTCAGGTATCAGGTCCTTGAATGAGATAGTGGAGATTCAAGTGAAGAAGGTCCAGAGGAGGTGAAGGGATAGTTTGATCTGTAGCTGGAAATAACGGAATTCCTCTTCACTTCACACTCTTGCCCTTCTCCTGCAGCAGCCAATGTTACTGTGTCTGACCTCATGTCCTCTTCTCATTTCTTGTCCAGGTCCGAAAGGAAACCGAATGTCCATGACCAAGAATGCCCTTCCTCTTGGTGACTCCTTTTACCTAGCGCTTAAAAATAAAACATCAATTTTACATTTTACGTTTACTCCTAAAAATAAACTGTCTGCTGTTAGGAGATGGTGTTCATTGAAGCACTAGCCATAGTAATGCTCTTGAATATTTGCTAGCAGGCATTTTAAGTGACAGTTAGCTGTTCCAGCTGTCTCTGGGTAGCTATTCCCAGTAAGGGTTTCAACTCTATTACCAACATGGGATCCTGCATTGAGGTGAAGATCCAGATCTTAGCCACTTCTTTCGCCTCTAAAATGTTTTGTGAAAATCACTTCCTTCACCTATTTTTATAAAAAGCTGAGCAACCTGTGTGCTTTATCAATTTCTTTTTGACCTGTCCCGCCACTTGTGCTCAAACAGCCCCATATTCCTCTTCTTCCATCACCTTTACAATTTGACCATCCATTTTGCTGTTGTCCTTCCTCAGTCTACCCAACAAACAAGTCACATGTCTTGGAATTAAATTTCATCTACCATTTATCTGCTCATTCCACCAGCCTGTCTATATCCTTATGAAATCTGTTATTATCTTTCTGACACTGTATTACACACCCATCTGCAAATATCAAAACTGTGCCCTGTACCACAAAGATCAAGCAATCAGTTTGAGATGAGCTGGAATACAGAGTAAAGTATACTCTGTAAGGGTATAATAATTACTTTGTCCCAGGGACCTACAATGCAGGTAGGACATTGTTTTACCATTTATATCAATGACCAGCTGAAGGACCAGTTGTCAATGCATTCTTATGCAGATCTTTACATCATCCCACAGCGTCTCAAGGTAACATTAATAAAAACAAACCTAGCTAATGGGATGTTAATCTTGGTACCAAATGTTTGCTTGAAGATGTTTTACGTAATGTCCCAAAGGAGGTCAGCAGGGTAGAGAGGTGAAAAATTTTCACGGAGGAAGTTTCAAAGTTAAAGGGGATAAAGAGGAGGAATTGGAGGGATTTGAAATGAGAATTTAGATGTTCCATTCGAGGTCAGCAAGTGTTGGGATAATACTGTAAGTTAGGCTATAGACAGTGGTGTGATCTTGTGTTAACAGAGGGTGCAGCCTGGCAAACCAGCCAGGAAAAAAATATGAGAACATTTAAGTCTAGGGGTAACAAAGGTTTAGGTGAGGATTTTGCTACAGACACATATTGCAGCACTAGGTTCCATAGCAGCAGTTTACATGTACTTGGAAAGGCAAAGACTGATTAGGGATATTTAACATGGCTTTGTGTATAGAAAATCATGTCTGACTAATTTGATTGATTTTGTTTTGAAGAACAAAGAGGATTTGATTAGGGCAGAGTGGTAGATGTGATTTATATGGAAAATGTTCGACAAGGTTCCTCAAGGTATACTGGTTAGCAAGGTTAGATCACATGGAATACAGGGAGAACTATTACAGAACTGGCTCGAAGGTAGAAGACCTGGTGGTAGTGGAGGGTTATCTTTCCGATTGGAGGCCTGTGACCAGTAGTGTTCCACAAGGATAGGTGCTGGGTTCACTGCTTTTCATCATTTCTATAAATGATTTGGATGTGAACATAGGAGGTATAGCTAGTAAGTTTGCAGATGACACCAAAATTGAAGGTGTAGCTGACAGCGAAGAAGGTTATCTCAGATTACAACGGGATCTTGATCAGATGGGCCAATGGACCAAGGAATGGCAGATAGAGTTTCATTTAGATAAATGTGAGGTGCCACATTTTGGAAAAGCAAATCAGGCTTGGAGTTATACACTTAATGGTAAGGTCCTGTGGTGTACTGCTGATCAAAGAGACCTTGGAGTGCAGGTTCATAGTTCCTTGAAAGTGGAGTTGCAGGTAGATAGGATAGTGAAGAAGGCGTTTGGTATACTTCCATTTATTGGTCAGAGCATTGAGTATGGGAGCTGGCATGTCATGTTGCAGCTGTACAGAACATTCGTTAGACTACTTTTGGAATATTGTGTGCAGTACTAGTCTCCCTGCTGTAGGAAGGATGTTGTGAAACTTGAAAGGGTTCAGGAAAGATTTGAAAGGATGTTGCCAGGGTTGGAGGGTTTGAACCATAAGGTGAGGTTGAATAGGCTGGGGCTGTTTTCCTTGGAGCATTGGAGGGTGAGGGGTGACTTTATAGAAGTTTATGAAATCATAATGGGCATATCAT
Organism: Chiloscyllium plagiosum; assembly: GCF_004010195.1. Lineage (NCBI taxonomy): Eukaryota > Metazoa > Chordata > Chondrichthyes > Orectolobiformes > Hemiscylliidae > Chiloscyllium > Chiloscyllium plagiosum. The sequence goes on from NC_057712.1 coordinate 32,787,624, forward strand.
GTCATGCTAATGAGAATGTAACACCAATTTGATATTTGTACTGCTCTTTTCAATCTTAATCGTCCAGTTGATGATCTCTCTTCACTTCACACTATTGAACACTTGTTCAGCAGCAGAAAGGACCCTCCATTCAGGGAGTCAGGTAGGTTGAGGGCATGAACAAAACCTTGGTAGATGAAATTTAAAGTAGCATTTTCATAGGAAGAATCAAAAGGCAGACTATTATTTAAATGGACAAAAACTCCAAACATAGTGGAGCAGGGGACAATTTGGATGTTCTTGTGCATCAAAAACAAAGTTAGTATGCAAGTGCAGCAAGTAGTTAAGAAAGCAAATGGAATGTTGAGCTTTATTGTTCAAGGTTTGGAGTTTAAAAGCTGGAAAGTTTTGTTGCAACTGTACAGGGTGTTCGTGAGATTGCACGTGGATGAATATGTACAGTTCTGGTCTCTGGATTTTAAAAGGTACTGGAGGTCACTGAAAAGAGATTCATTAGGCTGATTGCTGGGATGAAGGAGTTGGCTGCTTCCATTAGCTTCCATCTGGATAGGAATGCTGCAGGTACATTCCTTTTGACCAGCAGTATGATATGGTGACTGAGCAGTGGTCACGTAGATCAGAACAGGATGCTGCAAGAGGGAGGCGGTGATGATGTAGGGCTCTCACCAGTGTGTCATATATACCCAAGGAGATCAGGAATTGATTCTCCCATTTAAACCACAACAGAAAATGGTATGTCAAACATCTCTGTCTCACGAAAGGAATGCTGACTGAAAGCCACCAGTTGTAGCAGCCTCCATGTAGGGTGAGAATAGTATAGCCGGTGAAATTGAAGGTGGTCATTGCTATAAACTTTAACATGTTTGACACCTTTCAGGTTGGATCAAGCAATATTTGACCATCTTCCAGTTTGCTGTCTGATGTTGGGTAAGGATGGTCACTCAGGCTGTATATTCCCAAATAACAGAATGTACTTAATTCGCTCTTGATGATGAGAACAGGCGAAGCAAATTTATAGCTTTGCAAAAATCCTTGGCTTTCTGAGGGATGAAGGTGCCATTGACTTCAGACACACGGTATGTAATACCCACAATGTGAAGTTGGAGACGTTCCAGAGCCATCACGGGTTTCACTCACTGAACATCCAGCTGCTGTTTGACCACTGGCAGTCAGTCGTACAGATTGTATTGTCCCGAAGAAGGGTTACACCTGCAACGTCGACTTCTCCACCTCCTGATGCTGCCTGGCTTGCTGTTCTTCCAGCCTCCTGCTTGTCTACCTTAGATTCCAGCATCTGCTCTGTATTTGTCTCTTGATATCCTGGCAGCAGTTATATTGGCTTATTCTGGGGCCTTCTGCTGTACCCATCAGCGTTTGTGCTATGGAGAGAAACTGAGTTTACTATCACAATTTTATTCTGACGATTTCATTGTTGTGGATATGTTTAGTTATTAATGCTATTTCCTGTGAGAAACACGCACATTATTAATTATTTTAGAACAGCTCAAAGGTGGGAAGCAAGGTAACAAATTACATTAAAGATGTAAGATCAGAAATATGCAAAAGCATGAATTTGTGTTTATCCATAAGGGTCTCCCTGCTATAGGAATGATGTTGTGAAACTTGAAAGGATTCAGAAAAGCTCTACAAGGGTGTTGCCAGGGTTATAGGATTTGAGATATAGGGAGAGGCTGAGTAGGCTGAGGCTTTTTCCGTGGAGCTTTGGAGGCTGAGGGGTGACCTTATAAAAGTTTATAAAATCATGAGTGGCATAGAGTGAATAGACAAGGTCTTTTCCCCAGGGTGGAGGCGTCCAAAACTAGAAGGCACAGGGTTAAGATGAGAGGTGAGATTTAAAAGGGACCTAAGGGGCAATTTTTTCACACAGAGGGTGGTGCGTGTATGGAATGAGCTGCAAGAGGAAATGGAAGAGGCTGGTACAATTACAACATTTAAAAGGCATCTGAATGGGTAAGTGAATAGGAAGGGTTTAGAGGGATATGGGCCAAATGCTAGCAAATGGGACTAGATTAATTTACAGTATCGGGTCGGCATGGGTGAGTTGGACCGAAGGGTCTGTTTCTGTGCTGTATGACTCTATGACAGCAACAGTCTATTTAAGGGTACTTGTAGACGAAGACTAACACCTCTCTTGATCTTTCGATCCTTTATACCAGAACATTCACGCACCAAAACATTTTGGAAGTTCTGTGCTGGAGGGAGAGCCTGTGGCAGCAGCACAGCTGAATTCTAAAAGTGTAACTTATCTGCCAAGAAATGTTGTCCTCGGATTTGGATTGCCGAGACTGCAGATAACAACAGCCAATTTGAAAACCTTTGCATTGTAGCCCACTTAATCATTCGATCAGTGTAAAGTTGATTGAAATAAACTCACTGGGAAATGTTTCAGAAAAACATATTTTGGGCATAAGCAATTGGATTTACAAAAATTGTGCTGCTACCTCTCTGTGAAATTTTGGCAGCGAATTTGCTGTGTTTAATGGACCGACCACTGTAAATCTGTTAATTGAGGAATTTTTTTTTCCCCTTGGATTGAGATGTTATATTTCAATATTATGCTTGGATCCAACTTCTCTCACAAAGGGACTGACTGGGAAGTGGTTTTGTTCATTGAAATTCCAAGCTTTTGAGCTGGTATGCATTTTCAGCAGTTGATTGTAATGGGTGAAGGATCAGTCCAATGTAACCATAAAAAAATGAATGGGCTGTGTCAAGATCTCAAAGATAGTAAGCACATATGCAGAGGGAAACATTCCCATGTATACATGTGGAACGATTCCAACTGAGAATGAGACAATCACACTCTGGAGGAGAACTGAACCGACCTTAGCTTTTATTTGAAAGAGTGTCAGTAGAGACAGCGCAATTTATTAAAAACCAGTTGGAGGTCCTGATCCTCTCCTCAACATCTTCACAGGAAAGGATGGTATGAGCGGAAAACAGGACTTCGACAAATGGAACTTCATCCTCAAGGCAACAAAAATAGAAATTGCTGGAAAAGCTCAGCAGGTCCAGCAGCATCTGCGGAGAGAAATCAGAGTGAACATTTCAGGTCGGGTGACCTCTGATTTCTCTCCGCAGATGCTGCTGGACCTGCTGAGCTTTTTCAGCAATTTCTGTTTTTGTTTTTGATTTACAGCATCCGCAGTTCTTTCAGTTTTCACCCTCGAGGAAGCAGATTAACACATAAGGGAATACATTTAAGAAGGAGAGAGACCAAAAGCATTTCACAATCTCCATTCAGGCCCATAAGGGGCACTTAGTTTCTGAGAATCTAAATTAATTTAATACAGTAATGAGGTGCACAGGATGTGATTGAAGGTATTGAAAATTAATGTCTCAACGCTTACAAAGTATAATTCCTTTCCATTCAGAACTTGTAAAGAACATGCAAACAATAGGGCAGGTAAAAATACCAATAATGTATGAAAAAGAAATATAACAACATGTGTTATGGCATTGTAATATTGACGTAACATAGAAACATTGCAGTGGAAGGATTTGACGGAGAAAAGGAAATAGGGTGAATAATAGTGTTGAAATATTTAACCAATCTTAAACAGATTATATAATTCTCCACAGGTTTGACCAAGAAACACACACAGTGTTGACAGATTGCTGACTCGTCTATCAGAAAAACCTGAATTCCATGTAAAACAATTGTTGGCTTATGATACCATCACAGGCTCAGTACTGTTCTATTTGGATTGCAGTAAAGAAATTCTTAAAATACAAACAGCTTAATTACAGTGTAGGAGCATGCCAAGGTACTGGATTGTAAAATAACACATATTTTGTGTAGAATGATTTGACTTGAAAAAGGGTTTTCCTCCAACAGCCCATTAACATTCCAATGTGATGGTACGTGGTGGGAGAAACCCATTGGAGAAAGTTCCCTGCTGTGTGCCTGACTTTGCTCCATTGCACAATGGTTGCGTGCATAATGAGATGAGTTTCAGAGAATGGTGTGAGAAATCTTCCCCAGGACTCACTGAGGGAAATCCTGCATGAAACTCCTCGAAATTGACACTTAGCTGATTTCTGACAAAATTCAGCACACAATCCCTTTGTGTAAATAGTCATAACAGTATGACAAGAATACATTAAGCTGCTAACAACTTTCAAACAGTGTTTGATGCACTAATCCCTTATATGTATGCTAACAGAATTGAAACTCTTCTGATAAAAGGGACAGTAACAGCTTGAACAAAAAAAATTGATGAAGGGTTAGAAAAGAGAGTTACGAATGGCTGTTTTTATAGACTTAAGTTGTTGAGGTTTACTGCCAGAACCCAAAGTATTTTTGATAGATTTCGATGATTTTGGGGGGATACAAACCACAATTTTCAAATTTTCAGATGACTCAAAACTCAGAAGTATCATAAACAATGAGAAGAAAGTCCTAGACTTGAAGAAAACATGTACAGGCTGTTAGAATAGGCAGTCACATTTTAGATTAAGAGAAATTGGGGACTGCAGTTGCTGGAGATCAGAGTCATAAAGTGTGGTACTGGAAAAGTACAGCAGGTCAGGCAGATTCTGAGGAGCAGGAGAATTGACGATTCGGGCATAAGCCCTTCATCAGCAATTCCTGATGAATGGCTTATGCCCAAAACATGGACTGTCCTACTCCTCAGTTGCTGCCTGACCTGCTCTGCTTGTCCAGCACCACATTTTTTGATGCACATTAGATTAAGATCAGTTAAGAAAGGTGAGTGAAATATTTTGGGTAATGAAGATTGAGAAAAGACCACAATGGCACAATTTTGAGAGAGAGACTTGACGTGTTTATAGACAAATGTTTGAAGGTCCAACAGAGATTAACAAAGCACACAGTCTCATCAGCAAGTACATTGTGCCCATATTAGATGAACCACAATTTAAGAAGGATGTGAAGACTTTGGAGAGAATTCAGAGGAGCTTTATGAGAATGGCTCCAGGTTGGAGGGATGATAGTTCTGTAGGTAGACTAGTGAATCCGCACTTATTTTCCATGAAGCACAGTGGACTAAGAGGAGATTTAATTGAGGCATTTCAAATCATGAAAGGTTCATGATAGAGTAAGTACAAATAATGAGCTGGAAATGTGTTGCTGGAAAAGCGCAGCAGGTCAGGCAGCATCCAGGGAACAGGAGAATCAACGTTTCGGGCATAAGCCCTTCTTCAGGAATGAGGAAAGTTTGTCATTCCTGAAGAAGGGCTTATGCCCGAAATGTCGATTCTCCTGTTCCCTGGATGCTGCCTGACCTGCTGCGCTTTTCCAGCAACACATTTCCAGCTCTGATCTCCAGCATCTGCAGACCTCACTTTCTCCTCTAAGTACAAATAATCCCAGATTAATGCAATAGTTAGGTTCCTAAAAATCACTATTGTTCAAAACGCATATTCCCATGGAAACAAATATAAAACACCACATAGACATGAAAATATGTTAAAAGTAAGCTTTTTGTTTCGAACAAGGTTTTTTTTATCTGGTGATGGAAAGTTGTGAACAACTTTTTTTAAAAAAATTATCCAGCCTTAGTCAAAACAGGCAACAGCCAAAATGAGCAGAGTGAATGGGAACCTGTCCAGGAAAGCTAAGTTTTGGCACTATTATTCCTTCACTCTGCTGGGGGTCAGCTGGGGTCTGTGATATCATGAATCAGGAGCACATTACTGGAATTGTGGGTAGTAAAGACCCTGTTAAGGTGAAACATTGTTATCAAAGACTACCTATAAAGTGAAAGTTTCCAATGGATGGAGGGTTGAGAACCAGAGAGCACCAATTTCAGGTGAATGGCAAAAAGATCTAAGGTCGATATGGAGCAAGGCCTTTTTATTTGACTTTGAGTTAAATCCTTTGATGCCTCTCTGAGTTTACATTGTTGCGTTACCCCGATGGAATGAAACTATATTCTCCACTGCACTCAGGAGGGTGACATATCATCCCTTTAGCAGGACTGTTGATTGTACTTAATTAATGTCTAATCAAAAGGCTTTTGTTGCAAAATCCTAACATTTACTCATTCCATCTGTCCCCTCCCTTTTTCAGGCGCTGGCTCAATGGTAGAATACAAACTAAGCTACTATCCTAATACTTCGGCTATTTTCTGCATTTGGTCAATGAAATGCATGTGCATATATTTGGCGATACAGATGATATGATTTTGGATTAGCAACAAGTGTAAATGCTAAGTGTTTGACTAAAGTGTTGCTTTTCTTTAAAAAAAACTATCAGGATTTTACCATGAATACAATCTTATTTTGGGAAATTTTGACAATGCCTCGCAGCTCTAACTCTTGTCAGTGTTATGCAAGTGTAGACAGGGCCAGTTGTTATTTATTTGGTATATGCAGAAGTAGTGAATAAATCCAGTTGCCTAAAAACATTACCTTTAGCATGGCTTTAGAGGCTACACCAAAGATACTTCAGTTAGTGGACACATTTCAAAGATGAAGGACGTGCTTTATGTTATTCTGCAAAAGCATTTCTCTTTGTCGTAAAGGCCATGTCAGCAGACGTGAGCACCACTGTCTAGTTTGGAAACTGTTGGGAAGCACCGTGAAATGACTAGGTAAATCCAGTGAATTGACGGTCTGTAAAATTGGATATGCCAGCCCCTCGTCAAAAAGTGAGTTGGAGAGAAGAATTGAGAGGAGTCAGGAATGTTTGTTCAATTGAGACATTCAGAAGGGCATTTCATAATTATTTGGAAAGTAATGTGCAAAGGTATGGGGAAAAAGCAGGAGATTGGATCTAGGTAATGATGCTTATTTTATGAGCCTATGCAGGTACAATAGGCTGAATGACCTCCCTCTGTGCCATAGCATTTCTGTGATTCTGCAAGTTTGATGTCACTGGGTGTTTCAAAGTATTATATTTAGCGATCTGAGGCCATTTAGCCCCTTATTTCTGCTCTATCATTCGGTTAGATCACATTCGATCTGCAGTCTAACTCAACACACAGCCCTTCGTTATTAAACTCTATCAATGTCTGATTTAAAGTTTACATTTGAGTTAGTATTAATTGCTGTTTTAAGTACATTCCATACTTCAGTCATCGTTTGTGTGTTTCCTAATTTTAAGGCTGCACCTGTTGGGTGGACCACACACAAAATTACAGAGAATTAATCATTACCTTCTTCTTATGCTGTAAAGTGATGTGATCTCGAGGGAAATCTGAAGACTATTGTGCCATAGTTTTAATAGATTACTCATTGACTCTGCAAATGGGAATAATCAAAGCCTGCTTTACCCAAATTGGAATTCTAGCTTGTTCCAAACCAAGTCCAAAACTCACGTTTCGGTAATGAAATCCATTTCTTGTTCTGATTTTGTGGGATTGAGGTTTTTGAGATGTTAAATATCAGCAAATTAAATGGCTGAGACTCAAGTTCAAGTGTAGCTCTATTCACTGGCACTGCCTGACACTGCTAGCGATGCTCAAGAAGACAACTTATCACCACCTAGTCATACTTGAAATTCCCAAGAATGAATGAAAAAGAAAAATTGTACCTTCTACATTAAAGGGATTGATGTGGGATTTATTGGATAATATGTAGAAAGAGCACTGATCTCTACATTTCAATTTTGGCATAAATTGTATCTGATATATGGCACAGAATTAGACATTTGGCTCATACAGTCCATGGTAATGTTTATATATGCCAGTCAATCCTCCTCCCATCTTTTTTTCTCTAGATCTACCACCATAACTCTCTATTCCCATTCCCTGCAAACTTTTGTCCTTTTTTTAAACTGTATCTATGGTATTCCCTTCCTCCAGGGGCTCTGTGGTAGTGAATTTCACATTCTTAGCACATTTTGGATAAAGGAACTTGTTTTAAATTTCCTGTTTGGCGATAATCCTATTATGACGACCTCCAGTCATGTTATTCCCTGCAAACTGGAATAAAGTCCAATAGAACCATGACCAATAACCTACAACAATCCTTGGGACTGTTTCCAATCCACATCCTGGGGCAGTGGGCCCAACTATGTCTCCTGCCCATCTCCACAGAACGAAGATCAGACTATTCAGGGGAAACTTCTCCTGAGAAGGGGACAACAAGTTAGGAAATCTCCTGATTAGGCACAGAAGTAAAAATCCAAGAATTGCCAAATTTGCTGAGATCACCAAACTGACAGTGGTATGTGGACTGCATTAGCTTACAGGAGAGCATCAATAAACTTGTAGAATGGGTAACCAATTGTCAAATGAAGTTCCTTACAGAAATATGTGGTGGTACATTTTGGTCAGGAAGTCACTTGTTTCTTGGAAGATGGAAATTCAGGTGAGGAACAACAAATGAATCTTTGAGTAAAAATACACCAGTCACTAAATATTGTTCCTGAGGTTAGCAAGGTCGTGAACAAAACAAACTAAGCACAGCTTCTTTTTTCTTGAGCTAGAATTGAAATCTAGGAAAGTTAACCTGTATTGGTTCAACTGCATTGTCAAGATTTTACAGAAAGGATTTGGAGACATTGTAGACTGTTTAGAGAAAATTACATAGATGAAATCAGAAATGTGTGGATATACATATTAAGAAAGGATTGGTAGGGTGTGTCTCTTATTCATTGAGCAAGACTTCCTTTTATCACATCATTTGTATTTTATGGTAGTCTCCGAGTGAAACCTGTTATGACAAACGATAAAATGTATCCCAATCTGCTTTGGGGCTTCTTTCCGATTGTTTAGTCCCTCCAGCCCTCACTCCATCACCCCCACCCATTTCTCACACCACTTATATGACCCATGCCAGCTTAATGCTAACCAATCCTCATCATCCAGCTCCACGGCCTCTTATAGCTTCACGCCAACTTAATGCAAATTCTTGACAACCCATGCCATCCACCCACCAGCCTTTGCTCTTACGCCTTCCATGTCAACTTAGCCAAGCTGATGTGAAATAAAGGTATTACATCCGTTGCCAAAAGTCAAACAGAAATTTCCCACTGATGAAAGTTCATTCAAAAATATATATGCCCTTAAACATTAAATAATTTTATAAAAACAAACATCAAAGATCACTAATCCTTTAGTAATCTCTGTAAGCAGTCAATCCAACTCTGAATTCAGGATCCATCGCTGATTTAATGATAGCTTGTGGAAAGCAACCAAGCTTTAACATAACATAACATAATATAATATAATGAACAATAATATGACAAATCTTGAGTTAATACTAATGTACAGCCATCGTACCCATCGGAAACAGATATCTTTTCAAATCTCTTAGACAAAGACTACTTATTTTAAAATAAACTTCTAAAGAACTGGACATTTTTTAGAAAAAGCAAAGCTTTAAGTTTTCTTTTATTTTTCACTGATAGAGGCTTTTCTAAAAAAAGATTACAGGGTCTTATGGAACACCGCCTCCCATCTTTTTTACTCTGAAAAACCCTTACTCCCATGCTATGCTTTCTTGATGTCAAGAGACATTTAAGACCTTCTACAATGTATTTTTGCACCTACTGCATATAAATATAAGTAGGTACTGCACCTCTTTCCCAAGTGTGAATTAAATCACATTGCATATGAATTATATAGTTCAATCAAACCTCTTTACAGCACTGTTTCCTCTTCCTACAGGCTGTGTTTACAGAGGTTCCATAAAGATTCCCTGCTTGATGATCTGAGAGATTAATACATTAGTGTGAAGCATCAAGGTTGATGTTTTTTGATTGAACTATGGCTTTGCTTCTTCAGTGAAGAAAGCTGTTAACCAGTTTTTGCCCGAATAGGATTTCTTGACTCGAATTCTCTTGGCCTGGTCACTGGAGCTGAATTTGGCCCACTAGAGGGAGCCAGAATGTTCACATTCCACCACTTGGATAGCACTCTCGCAATCTGAGGGGCGTTTGCTGAATGTGACTATTTATTGGAAACATTTAAAAAAACATGTAAGTATTGCAATCGGAATGGCCGGGAAGGTCTACGGGAATTATCTTTTTGCAGTGGATCAATGATTTCATAAGAAAGTTAGATGAGGACTTGAAGGAAATGAATGCAGGAGCTAAGAGGACTGAGTGGGGAATGGAACTGATTTGATTGTTCTGCAAGGTGCAGCATGGGTTTAATAAGTTAAATGGCCTCCTCCTGTGCCATAAATGACCCTGTCACAGACACAAACCCTTTTGTGTTTGTTTTGGCACTGCTCCTCGAGATGGCTACTTGCCAACAGTGTATACTATTATCAGAGGAGACAACGAACGAGCAGGTCATCAAAGGGGGTAATTGCTAGATTATTCCCACCGCCAATGAGGAGAGGGTCAACCAGGTGAAGCATAGGAATGAGAGGCTGGAGAAAAGCTGCACGAGTGAGACTTGCAAACTCCTGAAGTGTTAGTTCCATTTAAATAGGGCTAAGATCTATGTTCTGAGATGGAGGTTGACCAGTGCTGTGCAGAAATGAGATGAAGCATTAGAGAAAAGAAGCAAAAGTAATATGCTAATGAGTAGGAGAGATTGTACAGGGGAGAATTGTGAGACTAACTGTCTGTGTGTGTGTGTGTGTGAGGCATGGAAATTTGGTATCTCTGATTATATTATGAGGAAGTTCAGCCACTTCTTGGCTTTGCAAGTCATTCCCCTGATGTCTGCAGCTTTGAGAGATTTTGATCGCCCTTTTGTGGCAGCAAAGACCTTTGATTTTCTGTTATCCGGATGGTCATTGGGGGCAATACTGTCAGGTTGATTTACTATGATCACCTAGCATGGCAGTTCTGTGCTGCTCAGTTAGGTTTCCAGTCCTCGACGTTCTCTCAGCGTTTGTGAGAAACAACATCCTATTTGAGTTTTGCACTCAACAAGCATCAATGACAGTTAAAAATGGTAATGGTTAATTTGTGAGTCATGTGAGACAGAGATTACAAATACCCTTGAAGCTGGTGTCTTTCCATTTCATCTCTCACCATAATTGCTACAGAAATCCCATATATTCCTTGTGATGTCACAGCAGAAGAGTGGAATGAGTTTTGAGATTGAATAAAAATTAACTGTTAGTGGCTATGTGACAGTGGAGAGCGAGAGAGAGATGTATAATGTGGTGTGGGGGATCATGAAGACAAGCATGAAAGAAAGATGGATGTTGAATTTGTCACAGAAGAGAATCTGGAACAGGGTCTGTGTTTGGGTCAGAAAGCTGCTTTTAAACAGAAACTGAACAAAGCCATGATTTTCACAGGTTCAGCCCTTAATTATCATAGAATCATAGAATCCCTGCAGGCCAATCAGCCCATCAAGTCCATGCCGACCCTCAATGGGTTCTTTGTCTCCTTGGAGCCAGGTGGGCTGAGCGTGGAGGTAGGTCAGATGAAGTTTGGAATTGATTCAATTTTCCTCTCCCCTGCTTATCTAAAGGGCCAAAGCTGGTGATTGTACTCAGGTCTTGTACTGCAACCACAGGGTAGCCTGTCACTTCATTGATACCAGTCTGGGTCTAACCCTGATGGAAGTGAGGGAGAGAAAGGAAGCCCTGTTCCAGGAGGGCTGCAAACAGAGGTCCTCCTGTTGTGTGCAAGGACAGCTCCTGGTTTAGCATTACCAACTTCGGTCTCCAATTCCTCTATCTGTTTCACCAAATGCTCCTTCGCCTCTCCACATGAGTTGCTTCCGCACATCTCTTCCTTGTCCCCAACAGCATCACCAGAATTGAAACTTGTAAAGTATTGGAAGGTACCATCTAATCAGTCCCAGGCTCCAGTATCACGCCTTCAGGAACCCGATTTTTTTAAATTTCGAAAATATACTTTATTCATAAAATTATTTTGATATCTATACAATTGGTCATGCCATGCATATGTATACATTCCATTTCTTTACATACAGAGATCGGAATTAATCATTCGTATACACAGGTCTGTACATTGACCATTCAGGTATTTTGCTGAGGCATCAGGGGGCCCAATTACTGAGTGGGTCCCCTGTTCTTCTTAGGTAGGCAGACGGTGGTCTTTCCCCACCGCGCCTTGGCGGCAGCTGCCCCAAGCTTCAGCGCGTCTCTCAACACGTAGTCCTGGACCTTGGAATGTGCCAGTCTGCAACACTCAATCGGGGTCAACTCCTTCAGCTGGAAGATCAACAGTTTCGGACAGACCAAAGAGCATCTTTGACCGAGTTGATGATCCTCCAGGCACAATTGATGTTCGTCTCGGTGTGCGTCCTAGGGAACAGACCGTAGAGCACGGAGTCCCGCGTCACGGAGCTGCTCGGGACGAACCTCGACAAACACTACTGCATTCCTCTCCAGACTTCTTCTGCATAGGCACATTCCAGAAGGAGGTGTGTGACAGTCTCACCCCCCCCACAACTCGTCAGCCACTTCGAGGGCAGTGTGTGGTGCGGCAGAGAGTCCGGGCGTGCATAAAGGATCTCACAGGCAGAGCCCTTCTCACCACCAGCCAAGCCATGTCTTGGTGCTTGTTGGAAAGGTCTGGCGATGAGGCATTCTGCCAAATGACTGTGACAGTCTGTCCAGGGAACCGCTGGATAGGGTCCGCACTCTCCTTTTCCCGAAGGGTCTCAAGGACACTACGTGCTGAAGCAGTGGGAACTCTTCCTCTCGGTCTATTTCATTGGCTGCCTCGATGGATGCAGTTAATGGTTTTTTGCAGCTGGGGATTCCTACTCTCAGCCACTGTGAGGCAGTGTCCATCATTAAATGAACGCACAGGCGAGCAGGGCATTAGTGACCAGTGGGAGACAGTGTTATGTCTCAAGGTTTTGAGATGCCATCAAAGTCCAGAGTTGACCCTTGGGAAGGCAACAGAAATGAAGACATTCCAGGCCACGGTGACTGACTGCTCCGGCACTGTGAGAGATGCAAGGTCTGCACAACCAGTTTGCAAACATCTATGATCATCTCTAGTAGTAGGGTGCTTTGGCATGGATCTTGGTCATCTCCGGGTAACTCAGTCGATCCTTTGTTGAAGGGGTGGCATTCCTGGCCTTCTTTTCCTCTTTTGTGCCCTCCTGCTGCTTGTGGATTGACCCCTCCCTTAAGCTGTACCCCAGCCCCCACTTTGTGTCTCCCTCTGGCCTTTAAAACAGGTCCCTTTACACTCTGTTTGCCCCCTTCAGAGGTCATCTAATTGCTTCCTGCTTTAGATGCCCAGGATTTGCTTTAATCTAGGATACCAAACAGTTCTTTTCAGGGTCTGTGAGTCCCAGCTGAGCCCATGGCTTTGTTCTATGTTGGTACAACGGCTGGGCCAGTAGTTCGCTAAAGTGTTCTACTGAGGGCCTGGAGTCTGATCCTTCCATTTTTGTGAGACAAACAAACAGTAGATGCTGGAATCCAAAGTAGACAGGCAGGAAGCTAGAAGAACACAGCAAGCCAGGCAGCATCAGCAGGTGCGGAAGTCGACGTTTCAAGTGTAACCCTTCTTCAGGACTGGGGGTGGGTCTAGGGGTAAGTGCAGATAAAAGGGATGCTGGGGGCGGGGTGGTGAAGTGGGGATAGGTGAAGATGGGTAGAGGAATGGCTCAATGAGCATCGCAGCTGAGTCCACAGGAGCCGACTGGACCTCCCGGTCACCTCCCATTTCAATTCCCCCAACCACTCCCTTTCTGCCATGACCATTCTTGGCCTACTGCATTGCCAAAACAAACCACAGCTCCTATTGGAGGAACAACACTGTATCTTCTGTCTGGGCACCCTACAGCCAATTTCAAATAGTCTTGCTTCCATCCCCCAACTCCCTTCCTAGCCCCTCCCCCTCCCTTCCCCTGCTCCCTGCCACCAACAGGATTCGTTCCTCCCACTGACCAACCAGGTTGTATCCTCTCCCTGTCTTCACCTATCCTCACTTTATCACCCTTCCCTAGCCACCCCCTTTATCGGCAGCTCCCCTAACACCCACTGCCCAGTCCTGAAGAAGGGTTACCCTCGAAATGTTGACCTCTCCACCTTCTGATGCTGCCTGGCTTGCTGTCTTCCAATGTTGAGGCTGCCCAATGTACACGAGAGGTGCAGGGCTGCCTTGTTTAAAGTCCATTGGGTTTAGGGACTATCTTTCGTAACCGTTGGGTGGGAATAATGAGCAGGAGATGGGGAACAAGTGGTGTTATTGGGACAAATCTTGCTGGAGGAAGGCATCACCGTGTTTTCCATTTGGGTCACCTTTCTGCTGGATCTTTCAACTCGAAAACAAACCGCAGTGCTGTAACTTGCTGGGAGTGGGAGCTGCACTTAATAGAGCCTCTGGGACAATAATGAATAAAGCCGTCTAGTTCCGAGAGATATAAATATTAAGAAGTAGACAGAGCACAAGGGAAACTAAAGTGAAATTGTGCCTGGAAAGAGAATTAAAGAGAGGGAAGGAAATATTTTAGTAAAAGAGAAAAGGAAAAAAAAGGAACAGCTTCCTTTTTTAAGTAAATTGTCACTTGAAAAATCTCTGAAGAATTTACTTCTTGCAGGTATGAGATTGAATGCTTTTCATTCTGACCCACAGAAATTATTATTGCATTAAGAATGTCATGTCTTTGTCATTTGCCCTAACTTACTGTGGTGAGGTTCATAAACAATTAATGCGTAAATCCAGAAGCTGCTTAAAAATAACTGGAAGGTTAAAGGCTTTTGTTATGAAATAAGTGGCAAACCAGAGTAAAAAACTGTATGTTTGGAGCAAAGCTACCTCCCAGTTATCTGTTAACTCCAGGAGCTATTAAACCTCCTGCGCATCACTGATCAGAGGAATTATCAAAAGGAAGAATTGTACTCACACAGAAAGTGGCTGAATGGTGCAATTACATACACTGACCTCTGGAAAGAGGAGAATAGTGGGAGCTACTATGGAACAGATTGCCTCTTTATGCCCTCACACATGGCATTTAATGCATATCCTGTATTCTGAAACCTTGTTCCTCCTTCTCTGCCCCACTGTGAGGTTGAAGGTGTGGGCTGGACATCATGGCAGCATCGGAATGAAAGAGGTTTTCGCCAGCCCATGACTTTATGTGGAACTATACATCAGAAATAAATGAAACAAAGAGATGTAAAACAACCCTCTATTTCGATGACAGATACGTATTGATTTATTCATAAGCAATTGAGTAAAGGAAAAGAACATTGGTCTTTTTTGCAAGACATGCTCAATGATAATAGTTACATTTGTCATGAGAAAACCAGTAAACGTAGAATAGAAGTATCAGAATGATTTCAAGGTGTTCAGCCATTATTTCTCAGCCAGAACTATTACTACCCCTTTTTAAAACAAAACTATAAAAGGAATGTGACTGATGTGAAATTGGGAGTGCAAGTGTGCAAGACTTTTCAAAACATTTGCAAATTCTTAAATAGCAACATTTACAGAATTGATTTATTGAGTATTAATTAACATGTGTGAGTTAATAAGTACATCCTCTCCTTACTGCATCAGTGCCCTTTTGCAGCAACCTTTGATATGCAATTAACTCAACAAGTTATTCTTGAGATATGAGGAACATTTTTATTGTGCTCTGCTCTGGTAGAAAGAAGTTACAAAACCAAAATTGCCTAAGATTTTCAAAACCATAACATTCATTAAAGTAGTATCTTTGTCTCCATCAATTCCAATGAGTATGTCTTTTGAAAACAAGCTGCAAAAAGTTAATAAAATTAATAAAAAGAATGTATATGTTCTCTCATGAGTTGCAAATTCACAGAGATTGCATATTGCTTAATTTATTGGATCCTGAGGTTAGTGGGCTGAAGAGTGGCAGATAAGAGTTTAATTTGGATAAATGCAATGTTTTACATTTTCTTATGTCGGACAGGACTTATAAAATTAAAAGTAGTGTCTAGGGTAGTGTTGTAGAACAGAGAGGGTAAGGGTTCGGGTAAATAAATCTTTGAAATTTATATCACATAAAGATGGTGTTGTTAAGAAGGCATTTAGCATGTTTGCCTTCATTGCTCAAACCTTTGATTCTCGGAGTTGGGATGTTATGTTGAAGTTTACAGGATGTTGGTGAGGCCTGTTCTAAAGTACTGTGTCCAGTTCTGGTTGCCCTGCTATAGGAAGGATATTATTAAGCTGGAGAAGGTTCAGACGAGATTAACCAGGATATTGCCAGGACTGGAGAGTTGGAGTTGCAAGGAGAGGCTAGGACATTTTGCACTTTTGAAGTTAAGGGGTGACTTTATAGAGGTTTGTAAAATGATGAGGGGTATAGATAAGGTGAATGGCAGTTTTTTTTTCCCCTAGGGTGGGCAATTCAAGACTAGGGAGCATATTTTTAAGCTGAAAGACTCAAAAGATGCATGTGGGGCAACTTTTTTCCACATAGAGTGGCTTGTCTATGGAATAAACTTCCAGAAGAAGTGGTGAAACTGGGTACAGTTAGAGCATTAAAAAAAAATTAAATAAGTACATGAATAAGAAATGTTTGGAGGGATATGGACCAAGTGTTTGCAGGAGATACTAGTTTAATTTGAGATTATGATCGGCATGGACTTGTGGCCCGAAGGGTCTGTTTCTGTGCTGTATGACTCTATGAATCTATGATTGAAAATGATTTCCTATCACCATCATTATGTCCCTTTCTAAAATGTCTGGGTTGAGAGCCATCAGTCTGTTACCACCAGTCCCTGGCAACATTTCATCTGAAGTGATTTATGATGCTTTTAATTGTCTTGGTTCTCATTATTGTTTTGTTCCCTTCAATAACAAGCATGCACCGATGGGTGTAAACTATTTACAATAAAAGCTCAATGGCATTTTCACCAAAATTAATGAGTAAATCTCGAGCCTGGAAATTATTGTATAACATCATCGTGCTTACTGAGTTTTGTAATCTCTCATTTTAATGGAAGCATCAACCTGTGTAAAAGGTTATCACCTACGTTAAAATACTAGAGATGGGAATTTGATATGAATTGTGTGAGCAATGACACAATGACAGCAATGTTCAAGCTCTTGGCAATCAGACTGATGGTTTATGTTTAAATAGACTAACTGAAAAGAAATGCCACAAATGCTGTTTAAGAGCTAGCAATCTGGTATGCTCTGCTTATAAGATTCATTCAAAAACCTAAAATGCAGAATTCGATCAAATGCGAGACAAGGAGAAAATTTAGCAAAGAGCAGGGGAAAGGAGTTTGCCAGACCCCTGAATTTCCCTTTGTTCCTACTTCAGATCTCCGGCATTTGCAGTACCTTGCTTCTGGTAGAACAGAAAAAACAGAAATGAATTTTTTTTTACAGAGGACATTAATGGGTCAAAAGGTTATTTTCTGCAATCAGACCTGTGATTCTGTGTGCAAATTGAATTACTTCTAGAAACGTACCTTGATAGCAAAATATTAAAACAGGCCACAGTGCAACTCAGAATTTCTGGTTAGATGCAATTAGCATCATGGCTGCTGCAGCTGATTTTTCTTTCATTGCAAAACATTTGGCTTTTGATTCATAAAGAAGCAATCCAGAAAAGTAACCTGCAAAATTACTTTTATTGCATCAGCCACAGATGTGGCAATAGTGTACTTGAGCTGTTTTTCGATATTTTGTCATGTTTCTGTCAGGGAAATGCTGAAAACTACTCCACATGGACCTTAGCATTTTTAGAGTGAATTTGAAACAGCCATGGGAATATTTACCAGCTCCTGTCACTTGTGGAATTGGAAGGGGAAAGGTGTAGAAGGATGATTAATGTTAAAGTGGAATTCCCATCCTACAGTAATCAAACTTTATCTTATCACAAAAATCAATTGAAATTAAGTGTTTATTGTATCCAATGCATGTTCATAGAATCCCTACATTTCATAGAAACAGGCCATTTGGCCTATCGAGTCCACACTGACCCTCCAAAAATCAAGACACCCAGCCCCACCTCCCCCATGGCCAATCCATCTCGCCTGTGCATCGTTGGACTGTAGGAGGAAAACAGAGCTCCCAGAGGAGAAGCAGGCAGAGACTGGGAGAATGTGCAAACTCCACACAATCACCCAAGGGCGGAATTGAACATAGGCCCCTGGCACTGTGAGGCAGCAGTGTTCACCACTGAGCCATCCCAGTGAATCCTGCAAGCCTCATCAAGAACACACTGTGCCTTAACTTCAGCAGCAACAGTCTGATTTTGTGATCATTTGGTGCGAACAGGAGTCAGAAAGTAAAAGAGAATTAAATTGTAGCTTTGCAGTTTCTGTACATATCAGCTTTATGTGTTTTCAGTTTCTGATCGGAAGAATTTTATTTGCTCCAATTACAAGCTAGTAAATGGGATTTTGTTTTAAATGAGTGGATGAAAAAGCAAAGCAGGTCAGATTATGAGATGGCTTCTCACACTTTATGTTTGGAAAGTAGCTGGCATTGTCAGCTGGGTATGTATGTTGGGATAGTTTACTGCATGCTACACAAGCTGCCTATTACATGGGACCAATCCATCCAAAGCTGCCAAGTGAGACACTGAGGGGCAAGAGGATGAGGAAGGGAGGCTGAAATGGAGACGCCTCCTCCAGTCTTTTTGTTATCAAATTAAGATGCGCTCAATGTCTCAATTCTGTCTCAGATTCTTCACTTCCTATAGTAAGGGCCCAGGCTAATACGAGAGACATGGATTTGAAGTTAGCTGGAACTGAAAGCATGTCTTGTGGTCACTGATTTTAGTAAAACTCCTTCTAATTCACTAATGTTCTTATTTTGTCTGGCCTACATGTGACTCCTGGCCCACACCAATGTGGTTAACCATCAACATCCCTCTGGAATGGCTAAGCAAGACCCTCTGTTCAAAGGATGAGCAGCAAATGCTGACCTCGCCAGCATCTCCCATGACAGAATATAAACCATTCCTATTCATCTACCCATCCAGATGCCTTTTAAATGTTGTAAATGTACCAGTCTACACCACCAGGGCCTCCAAGCCCTTCGTTTCTTTCCTCTCCCGACGTCCCCAACAGTACCCTTCCACCGAACTGGTCCTCACCCTTAACAATTTCTCCTTTGAATCCTCCCACTTCCTCCAGACCAAAGGGGTAGCCATGGGCACACGTATGGGCCCCAGCTATGCCTGTCTCTTTGTTGGCTACGTAGAGCAGTTGATCTTCCGTAATTACACCGGCACCACTCCCCACCTCTTCCTCCGCTACATTGATGACTGCATTGGCACCACCTCATGCTCCCGCGAGGAGGTTGAGCAATTCATCAACTTCACCAACACATTCCACCCTGACCTTAAATTTACCTGGACCATCTCTGACACCTCCCTCCCATTCCTGGACTTCTCCATTAATGACGACCGACTTGACACTGACATTTTCTACAAACCCACCGACCCACAGCTACCTGGATTACACCTCGTCCCACCCTACCTC
>NC_057712.1:32807538-32819906 GCF_004010195.1 Chiloscyllium plagiosum
GGGAAATGAGGAAACTGTTGAAGTCCATATTGATGCCCTGGGGTTGAAGTGTTCTGAGGCGGAAGATGAGGCGTTCTTCCTCCAGGCGTCTAGTGGTGAGGAAGCAGTGGTGAAGGAGGCCTGACCTATCACCATCATCCCCTCCCCCACTCACCCATTGTACTCTATGCTACTTTCTCCCCACCCCCACCCTCCTCTAGCTTATCTCTCCACGCTTCAGGCTCACTGCCTTTTTTCCTGATGAAGCGCTTTTGCCTGAAATGTCGATTTCGCTGCTTCTTGGATGCTGCCTGAACTGCTGTGCTCTTCCAGCACCACTAATCCACTTCCTCCAGCAGCTCATTCCATACATACTCCACCATCTGTAAGAAAAGATTAACCCTTAGGTTCCTTTTAAATCTTTCCCCTCTCACCTTAAACTTATGCTCTCTTGTTTTTGACTCCCCTATCCTAGGGAAAAAACCTTAGCTATTCACCCTATCCATGCCTCTCATGATTTTTTAAACATCTATAAGGTTACCTTCCCCCCCCCACCCCCAACCTCCAATGCTCGAGGGAAAATTGTCCCAGCCTGTTAAAGATGTCAGCTAAAAGTTTTGCCAGAGGGCAGTGCCTCCTTGCCACCAAGTTGTTAGCTCTCCATCCACAGCAAGGGCATGGAGCTACGGCAATCCCCAATGCAGTGGAATCTTGGATCTAGTGACCCAGGTATGCCAGGTGTTTTCACTAGAGTTGGACCTTGGTGAGGGGGTGTATTGTTGGCTTTGAAAGGGCTGGAGGAATACCTATGTTGGACAAGATGTTCAAATGGGAGACACCCCCCACCACACCTCCAACTCCTACATGCAAAAAGGTCACCAGTTTTCACTCAGCAGCCTTGTTGTACCACACAGGATCAGCCATCTGGTAAGATGACAATGGCAATATTTGATGCCTTATAGAGCCAATCAATTAGCCACTTCATGTTGTCATTGATCCAAACCATCCAATGCTGCCTCCACTGTAAATTACCAATGTCAGCATGTAGGCAGTTGGCTTGACACCTCTGCCATTGTAACCAATTTGATACTCAGCCCCAACCCATCTCCTTGTCAGCCCATTCCCAAGGAAGGACATCATAAAATTCCAGCCATGATCTTGTCTACACTGAAGACCAAATACAGATTGCTCAATCACTTTGCTGAACCTCTTCACTTGGTCCATGCGTATGACCAATATGTATGACAAAAAGCTTGAAAATGACAAAAACCTATTTCTCTTTATTGAAGCCTATCTGTTACTTCAAATGAAATGTAGCGAGAGAAGTGTGTTGCTATTCCTTATTTGATTTTCATTCTCCATCCTACCATCATCCTAACCTGCCTGTCCTCTGTCCCCTGTCCTTTTTCTTTTGTCATTTAGAGCTTCTCTGGATTTTGTTACTCATTCCGTTTGTGTCTCATTTAGGAGTGTTGTCATCCTTTTTGTTAATTAATCACTCGTGCCTTCCCTTCTGTTTTTCCTTGACCTCCCACTTGCACCTCCATTTTATCCCTGGCTCTGTATTTGATTATAAACCGTTAAATCTCCGACTTCTTTCAGCTCTGACAAAAGGTCATTGATCTGAAATGTGAATTCTGTTTCTCTCTCCCAAGATGCAACCGAAACCTGTTGAGTGTTTCCATGTTTTCTGCTTCAATGTCAGAACCCAGTCTTATTACATTGAATTAACCGTATTTGATTAGATATCTGTACTGTGGGTTCATTGTTCTGTTCCCAGGCTTAAAACTCGAGATATTACTTCATTTTTATTATTGACACAAGAGAACATTTTCTTTTGTACCAGTTTTGTGCTTGAGTTTAGATTCTCAATTGTTTTTAGATTTTAATTAAATTTGGCCTTACATTCACAAAGGTTCAGGAATCCTCTATGTCATTGAAATTACCTTATTTTATTCTAAACTGGTCACACAATTGTACCCCAGACGTTTCACCTCGAGGTGAATACTGAAAATCAGTTGAAAAAAACAGAAGCACCATTGGCTTTTGAGCCAACCAGAAGAATGAAATAGGGCACATTTACTGGGAAATTTACAGTCTGTAAAGGAGACCGAAATGACATTGTGTGTTTGGGCTTGGTTCATGCACCTGGTAATGATGGAGAACTGTCATTCATGCCTCCAGTGTTATCCATTGAACAGAAAGTGAGTACACTTGTTTCAGATTATGTTACTTCATGCAAAGCCAAATACCATGGTTATTCTTGAAATTGTATCGCCTTTTGTTAAAAATAAATAAATGGAATGAAATGGAGGCACTGGCCATTTTTGTGTTTTGGCACAGTGCACTGTCAGTTTGATTGTCTTATTCCCAGATGATTATAATGAATTTATTTTCATTGAAAAATCTTCTGGGTATGCTGAAAGACCAAGAATAAGCTTTTCAGTTTGATGGTCATCTTTTGCCCTGTTTATTAATTTTATTTGGAAGTATTTTATAAAATGACAAAAAGCTTGAAAATGACAGAAACCTATTCCTCTTTATTGAAAGCCTATCTGTTACTTCAAATGAAATGTAGCGAAATGTGTTGCTATTCCTTATTTGAATTCTTGCTCTTTGTATTTAGCTATGTTTTGGTGAGTTTTTCTCAAATAGCACAAATAGCTTGAATGGAGTTTGAAGTGAATTAATTTAGCAGTAAAAAGAAAAGATTTTGCTTCCACAACATGTCGATAAGGTCATAAGTGACACTTTTTTTTCTTTTCTTGTTCCTTACCTCAGTTGAAAGAGACAAGTATTTTTCCCACCAACGAAGGCACTACAAGGAATTCCGATTTGATCTCACACAGATTCCTGAAGGAGAGGCAGTAACAGCAGCAGAATTCCGAATTTACAAAGATCGAAGCAACAGTAGATATGAAAATGACACCTTTAGGATTACTATATACCAGGTTCTTAAAGAGTATTCTAATAGGTATGTATACAATTAGTAAAGTCATATTATTAAGCTGTCATCCTCAGACAAGATTGCTTGCCTATTGGGAAAACTGCAGGAGAGTGGGACTAAGTGTGTACAAGACATTGGTTAGGCCACTGTTGGAATATTGCGTGCAATTCTGGTCTCCTTCCAATCGGAAAGATGTTGTGAAACTTGAAAGGGTTCAGAAAAGATTTACAAAGATGTTGCCAGGGTTGGAGGATTTGAGCTATAGGGAGAGGTTGAATAGGCTGGGGCTGTTTTCCCTGGAACGTCTGAGGCTGGGGTCGGGGGGGCTGACCTTATAGAGGTTTATAAAATCATGATGGGCATGGATAGGATAAATAGTTTTTTCCCTGGGGTGGGGAAGTTCAGAACTAGAGGGCATAGATTTACGGTGAGTGGGGAAAGATATAAAAGAGACCTAAGGGACAACCTTTTCACACAGAGGGTGGTACTTGTATGGAATCAGTTGCCAGAGGAAGTGGTGGAGGCTGGTACAATTGCAACATTTAAAAGGCATCTGGATGGGTAAATGAATAGGAAAGGTTTGGGGGGTTATGGGCCAAGTGCTGGCAGGTGGGACTAGATTGGGTTGGGATATCTGGTCAGCATGGACGAGTTGGACCGAAGGGTCTGTTTCTGTGCTGTACAAGTCTGTGACTCTATGATTCTAATTGGATTGTGTCACAATTGCAGAGACAGAATGAGCTGACTTCCTTCTTACTGTTCTTGGTATAGTACATGTAGTTTTTTAATTCATGTTATAAACTTGATTTAAAAATGATGTACATTTGACCAACTACAATGCAATTTATTTTGTTCTCTTACATAGTATTAGACCAATGGCTTGTACTCTTTGAAATGTGGAAGAATGAGAAGTGATCTTATTGAAACATTCAGGATGCTTAGAGGGCTTGACAGGATAGATGTAAGGAAGTTGTTTCTCATTGTGGGAGAGTCTAAAACCAGAGGGTGTAAAGAATTGCTCTTTTAAGATGGAGGTGAGGGTACATTTCTTCTCTCGGGATAGTGAACCTGTATAAATCTTTATTGCAGAGGGCTGTAGAGGTTGGGTTGTTAAGTTTATTGAAGAGATACATAAAATTTTGATCAGTAAAGGAATTGGGGGGATATGGGGAAAAGTGAAGTTGAGGATTATCAGATCAGCTTTGATCTCATTGAACAGTAGCCTTGATGGACTGAATGACCTAATTCTGCTCCTACATCTCATGGTCTTATCATAATAATTGGAAAGAACATGACAGTATCTTACAAATATAGATTCAACCAACAATTAAAAATATTATTATTAAAAATATTAAAAACAATTCTAGCTTTTCTGAATGGTGACCATTTCATAAAATAATTTCTTGAATAACACTTCTGTGTGTGATCAAAGATACAAAATAGTGAAGGGACTGTGTTGTCAACTGTGTCAATTGGTAATAATTCTTGAAAAGCTGAGTAATATGTTGTTTTGTTTAGTCATCTTATGATATGGTTACCAAAGGAGAAACTGGAGCCATGGAAAATGAATGGTTGCTACCTCATTAGAATGTGCAGTGTTCAACCCCATATGTCAGTAGAATTATTTGATTCATTCATATCTCAATTTAAAATACCAAAGCATGAATGAAAAAAAGGAATTATATCAAGTACTGTAAAATGAATTTCAAAATGAAATAGTTGCAAACCTGAGCCGCCATTATAAGACAGTCACACAGTCCGCAATGGTGAGTATTTGGCTCTTTTATTGTCAGGTTGTTCTTCATGCATCTCCATACGCACGGGCTTATTTGTGAAGCACTAGACAAAGATAAATTGGCTGTGGTGTTTTACTATATCTTTGAAAAGCAGTGAGGTTTTTAGCTCGAATTGACTTTTACACAACAGGCCCCACAGTACTCAGAATGATTTCTTGCTACATGTTTTGAGCTGTTTACCATCTATTGTTGGTCCTATTGTACCATTATTTCTAATTCTCACTGTATTACTCTGACTGTCCTGTTGTAAGGAGGTATGACTAGAGTACTCCAATCTCCTCAATCTTGGTCCACAATCACAAAATATCACTTCTCCCTGGAGTTGCCAATCAACACATGTTTGGAAGGACAAGAAGTTATGCTTCATTTAATTAACTCCTGCATATTTGAGCTAATGAGGACTTTCAAGGTTGGGGAGAAAGGAGTGTCTGATACTGGCAATGGAGTGGAGTGAAGGTGTGGGGGGAGAGAAGGGGTAGGTTTATCCACTCCTTGAGTGCGGGATCTGAATTCTGCAGTGGTAAAGGCTGGGGGTTTTGGATGAAGGCTTTTTGAAGGCGGTGGTGGTGAAAGAGCTAGGGGCATGTGGAGAAATAAACAACAAACACACAAAGACAAACAACACAAATTAGGCCAGCATTCCTCAAGGTCCTCTTAAATTATTATTGTTGTACATCAGTGTTCTTTCCAGCCCCCTCTTTTCTGAGCATCTTTCCCTTCCTTGGGATCAGCCTGTTGACTCAGGTTAGGATCATGCAGGCAGCTGTACGATCCCATATCCTTCTTGTCTCAGCATGTTTCCCTAACTTGGGAACAGCCTGTTGACTCCGGGTAGGATCTTTTATAATTTTAGGTTCGCCTAGGATCCTGTAAACAAGGGATCCTGCTGACTACACCAAATTGTTGAAAAAAATCGATCCATTCTTGAGGAGTGGTCTCTCTCTCTCTCTCTCTCTCCCCATGATATCATGTTTTAGTAAAATTTGTCAATGCTCAAGGTCTGAGTCCGGGGAATTTCTTCAACAGGGCAGTAATGCAGAAACCTCTGGGTAGAGAGGTCGCAGTTGTCATGGAGAAATCAGACAGGTTGTGCCATGTGGGAGTAGATTGAGGTGGAATCCAATCGCAGGATTTGAGGAGCAAATGTACTGGATCCCGTAGGTTATTGAAAAGATATTTTGCTCCGATAATTTTCCCCTATTTGTAACTGCTGCTTTCCAAGGCCCAGCAAATCCAGAGTTAAGTTGGAAAGGTAGGGAGTGGGAGGCCTGCAGCATGGTAGATTAATTAAACTTAAGACTCTTGTGATGCAGTGCAATCGACCTTACCCCTGAGCCAGGAGGTCCTGGTTCAAGTCCTACCTGTACCATGGGTGGGTACTAAACTCTCTAAACAGGTAGACTAGAAAGACCAAATGGATTCTTCAAGAAGTTGATGTTCCTGCAGTTGTCGATACATTTTGTCTATTTTCATTTATATTTGTTTCAATTAAATAGCCTCAACAAGCAAAACAATTTTTGTAATATCCAAACTATCAACCTGCCTGACAGCAGTGAGGGTGGAGTGGGGGATCAGTATCCTGATTTATTTCAAAGTTTAGATTAGATTAGATTACTTACTTACATTTATTGACAGTTAACTGTAAAATCAAAAACCTTACACTAAACAGCCCATTAGTCACTCCTGATCAGGATTGTTTGTTTTAGGTGGTTACACTTGAAAAACCATCTGAGGAGACATGTCTAATTAATTACAGCTTTTCCAGCAGTTCAAAGAACACACTGGAAACACTGTCAGTACTGGATCCCGTAGGTTATTGAATTTACTGTGTTTAAATTCCTATTCTGACCTAAACCCACATGTTTTATTGGGGCTAAAATTTCCTTCTAAAATTTCAGCACCTTGTTGAGTGTTTCATGGGATCAATAATTTATTTTCTGTATCAATGTTAATAACAAGTCTAATGAAGACATTCATTCTGTGAGTCATTGGTTATCGGTTGATGCTGTGGTTATTTATTATTGAGTGCTCCTTTATATCTACGTTTTTCCTTTCAATGAGGTTTAATTTATTAATCAAGATTACTTTTTTCTCTCTGTTGGACTTTTTCCCATCTCCTGGCCTATGTCATCCCATTTTAAGGTACCCCTTTTGAGTATATTTAAGCTTATCACTGCAACTAGCTCCACAGACACAAAGGGCCACCTTGGGGGTCCCTTGCTTTCCTGTGTTTTGCCCCACACTGTTTCAGTTCAGTGCACTTGGCAATCAGACTGGTACCCGACTTCTAAGTTATACCACTCCTGTGTCAATGTGCATGTGAGACTGGTGACGTCAAAATGGCAATAGCAGCATCACTATCCCCACAGCCTTTCTTTTCCGTTCAGTGTTAGCATCAGACACACTGACGTTATTCAATGACAGCAGTCTGATGCAGAGCAGAGCATTCACGCCATCTGCATGGCTTACCCACAGATTCATCAGGGCACCTCCAATTGCATGAGTGAGAGCCCCTCCACTTCCTACAACCTCAATACAGAACAAAATTATAATTCCAAAGCTCACCTTGGGAAAGGAAACAGCTGGAGTGTCTGGAATATGCAGAGCTGGAACATCTTGTATTGTGAATGAATGACCTGAATCATTCTGTGCATTTCAACAGATTGCTTCATCAAGGAGTTCTTCAAGAAGTTGATGTTCCTGCAGTTGTCGGTACATTTTGACTATCTTCACTTATATTTGTTTCAATTAAATAGCCTCAACAAACAAAACAATCTCTAATATTGAAGCAAATAACTGAGAATTTTAAGCTTGTACCACTTGTCAAGGGTGGCATATTAAGGGGAAGGAACAAATACAATAGAATCAGAAATCCTGCCAATCTAATGGCAAATCCACTTACCTTAACGTAAGTAACAAAACTATCATACTTTGGACATTTTTGTTGTCTTTACAGTTCACAGTAAATGTGACATAATTTCATTTATTGACAGTTAACTGTAAAATCAAAAACCTTACACTAAACAGCCCATTAGTCACTCCTGATCAGGATTGTTTGTTTTAGGTGGTTACACTTGAAAAACCATCTGAGGAGACATGTCTAATTAATTACAGCTTTTCCAGCAGTTCAAAGAACACACTGGCCATTAGTCAGACATTTCACATTTCAGACTCCAGAAAGAGTAGTAAATATAATTTATTAGGTAGTGCTCCTTTTCATTTGACCACTCTGGGAGAGGTAGGTCAAGGTCACTCCAATTATCTGATTGTTACCATCTTTGGTGCACCCAGGGGAGGTGAGAAATGTTCTCCTTGTGTGGCCACTTTAGCATTTGTAGCTTTGCAGAATTACAGGGTGACAAGGCTTGAAGCTGCTCAATTAACAACATTGGCTGCCTGGGAGTAACATGTTGCTGGAAAAGCGCAGCAGGTGAGGCAGCATCCAAGGAACAGGAGAATCGACGTTTCGGGCATAAACCCTTCATTCCTGAAAAAGGGCTTATGCCCAAAACATCGATTCTCCTCCTCCCATTTGGATGCTGCCTGACCTGCTGCGCTTTTCCAGCAATACATTTTTCAGCTCTGATCTCCAGCATCTGCAGTCCTCATGTTCTCCTGCCTGGGAGTAACACCAGGACTGATAACATTGTCAAACGATTCGCTTCCCTTGGCTGTGATATGCTCTGAACTTTACTGGAGGTTGCATTGTAGGTTTCTGACATTATCCTGGGGGTACCACACACCAAGAAAACCTTTTATGGACTGCTTTTATGGACTGCTATGTAGAAACTTTGGGCTTGTAATTGCTGGTAGGTGTGATGGAGAATGGGAGTGGGTACAGAAGTTGGGACAGAACCAGAAAGTGATTGATTAATGACACATGTACAGCACTTTACCATTTCTGATTGGGGAAGGATTACATTTCTACATGCCTTTCTGAGCACTGTGAGATTATTCTTTGGGGTGGGGGGCACAGTGTGAGAGGCACTTTTGAAGCTGTCCCCCACCTCAAGAACCCCACCACCTTTCAGCTTACCAGAAATGATTTCTGATGATGTCATGGGGGTCAATGTTTCCAATCCACCATTGCATTTTGTAACTTTTGTGTTCCCATTCATTTATTGAAATAAATATTTACTCACGCGCCACACTTTCTGCAATATTTATTGCATGAAAGGTTCTTTGGTGTGTTAGCTTGGCTGAGTGTGAAGCGTTCTTGTCTCCAAGTAAGGAGGCAGTGGATTCGAACCCCACTCTGAAAACTACCGTAAACTGAGTTTGTCTTTTAACTGAGATATTGAACTGGGACACAATTTGCCCATTCAAATTAATGCAAAAGATTCTGTGACGTCACTTGAAATGAGTCTGATGTCCGAGGAAATATTTACCTCTCAACCTGATTTTCCAAACAGATTGCCCTGTGACTTAATGCATGGCCATCGTCATTAATAATTGTGAACTGTGTTGAAATGCACAAGGATGTGAAATATGTTCTATAAATGTGACCTCTTATTGCTATCTGTTGATAGACAATAAAACTCATGCCTGGCTATCTTTCCTATCCTCTAGGGATGCTGACCTCTTTCTGCTGGATGACAAGAAAATCCGCGCGTCTGATGGAGGATGGCTTGTCTTTGATATCACTGCTACCAGCAATCACTGGGTCGTAAACCCACACCATAATCTGGGCTTGCAACTTTGTGTGGAAATAATGGATGGTAGGTTATCCATTGAGCTAATCAATAGAGGGTAATTCTTAGAATTTCGATCTGGGAGAGATCACCTTTGAAAGTGTTACTATTTTAGATGCTTTGTGTAAATTGCATCCCTGGTGTCCTAGCCAATATGCTCTTTTTCTGTCATTGTCTTATGATGGACAATCTGGTTTTCATCACTCTGCTGTTTGTGGGAACTTACTGTGAGCGAATTGGTTTCTGAAATTACAGAAGTGACTACTCTTCAAAAGTACTTTTTTGATTGTGAAGAATGTTGTGTTGCGGTGAAGGACATCAGGAAGAAGGTTAGATGGATCACTTCAGGCTGGAGATAGTTGAACAGACTTGATCCTTATCACTCACTGGTCTGGGGTTGTCATCGTTGGGGGTGGGGGATGGGATGGTGTTTGTGGAGCCTCATCATTTTGTTGGTTGTTCAATTCTCCACTCCTGGTTGTGCTGAAGGTTTAGTCTAGGTAACAGTGTGATTAGCAGCACCCACTGTGATGGTGTCTCAGGACACATTAGAGGTGGTGAGAAAGGAAGGTAATGGGGCAACCTAACCCCAGGAGACTCTCACACTTCTTGCCACCACAGCGATTGGGTGCTGGATGAGAAGGTTCATTGGCAATTTGTCGCTGATTAAGTGAGCAAGTGGTCACTTAAGATACTTAACTTGCCACTTGCCTTTCCCTGTCATTGAGAAAAGTGGCTAGTTTTCCAACTAGAAAACCAGTATAATCTGTCTGTTACACTGTGGGGGAATGGGGTCTCCATTTGCCCCAGTCTGGGGGCCAGTCTCAGGCAGGGATGAGGGCAATAGGTCAACCTCTCTGTCCTTAACTCCAAGACCTCCGATGTCCCTCTTCCTCTTTGCCATTTAAATGGCTCAAGCCAAGGCCTTCTGTCACAGTATCTAAGGCACACAGACCATAACCACTGCTGATTGTTAGGACAACCCGTCTGGTTCACTAATGTCCTTTGGGGAAGAAAACTGCCATCCTTACCTGTTCTATACTACATGTGACTCCAGAGCTCCACTGATATGATTGACTCTCAAATACCTTGTGGGCAATTACAGATGGGCAATAAATGCTGGACCAGCCAGTGATGCCCACATCCCATGAATGACAACATTACATCTTTCTGATGAAAGATCATCGACCAGAAATTTCTGTCTCCACAGAATTCTCCCAGACTGCTGATTATTTTTAGCATTTTCATTTTCTGTTTACTGCTTCTGGTATGCATGTCATTCTGTAGCATCACCAGGTTGGCATCTCGATCATCAGAGTGTTAATTGAACCTGACTTGGTTGCATGCCTTGCTTGTATTGGATGGAGTCAGAAGTCACACGACACTGGGTTCTTGTCCAACAGGTGACCTGATGAAGGAGCTCCAAAAGCTTGTGACTTCAAATAAACCTGGTGGACTATAACCTTGGTGTCATGTGACTTCTGATTTTGTTCACTCCAGTCCATCACCAGCACCTTCATGGGTAGGAAAGGTACAATTATAAAGTAAAATGCTGTCAACTCTGCATGAGTTCTGTCCATGATGGATACTAACGAGCTGGTATGGTAGTTGTAAAGGGTGGTATGTGTGGCATGTATTGGCATTAAGTTAGTATGGGGTCTATTGGGGTGATGGATTAGGCAGAGTGACATAACATGGCATGTATGTGAGGGGTAGGTCTTGGAGGGATTTATTTTGTTTTCTGATTTTTCTTTAATTAAACAGAAACACCGTCCTGGTGTACCGAGACAGGCATTCTGCACAGCCCACCTCCACACCTTCCACCCTTTGCACTCATCCCAGGATTTTCCAGCCTGCATGTCAAGAAATCCCAGTGCATCATAATTAAGATCCAACTTTCTGAGCCATCTTTTTGTGCATGGAGTCTGCGAAATGAGGAAATGCCAGGTTCCTCCAAATCTGCGATCAGGTCTTTAGTCATCAAATAACATAATCACCATGGTAACATATACACCTTACAAGTTTTAAAAGCAGTACTTAAGTTTGTGACTTGAAGTCACTAGAAAATAGAAGAGTTCTTGGGAATGTTCCTTGATAAAGTTTTGTTCTTGAGGTGCTCCCAGAATTGAAGTGTAGATTCTGGGGTATTGACCCAAAGATACGGTGGAACGGTGGCACAGTGGTTAGCACTGCTGCCTCACAGCACCGGAGACCTGGTTCAATTCCCGCCTCAGGCGACTCTCTGTGTGGAGTTTGCACATTCTCCCTGTGACTGCGAGGGTTTCCTCCGGGTGCTCTGGTTTCCTCCCACAGTCCAAAAATGTGCAGGTTAGGTGAATTGGCCATGCTAAATTGCCCGTAGTGTTAGGTGTAGGGGAATGGGTCTGGGTGGGTTGCTCTTCAGGGGGTCAGTGTGAACCTGTTGGGCCGAAGGGCCTGTTTCCACACTGTAAGTAATCTAAAAAAAAGGATGTAAACTAGGAAATGCCCAAATAACATTCAGGCCTTTCTTTAACATTGCAAGTAAAACAACACATTACAGTTTCGATCGTGTCCATGTCCATGCTAGTGTTGCCTGCCATTAACTTCTTTGTGGTATTTAATACTTGCATAACTTGCCCACCCTGTGAGTAATTCAGTGGGTGCAGCCATTGTTGTCTAGGTCTCAGGACCTCACTGCCTACTGAAAAGTTAATTGTTAGAATTTGTCCAATTTCATTCATTGAACAACCCAGATGGCCTCCGGCTTCAAAGACCGCAATATCCCCTCAGACGTGGTTGACGATACTCTCCACCGCATCTCCTCCAATTCCCGCTCCTCCGTCCTTGAACCCCGCCCCTCCAATTGCCTCCAGGACAGAACCCCACTGGTCCTCACCTACCACCCCACCAACCTCCAGATACATTGTATCATCCTTCGTAATTTCCGCCACCTCCAAACAGACCCCATCACCA
>NC_057712.1:32820212-32829515 GCF_004010195.1 Chiloscyllium plagiosum
TGGGTTTCCTCCGGGTGCTCCGGTTTCCTCCCACCATCCAAAGATGTGCAAGGTCAGGTGAATTGGCCATACTAAATTGCCTGTAGTGTTAGGTAAGGGGTAAATGTAGGGGTAGGGGTATGGGTGGGTTTCGCTTCGGCGGGTCGGTGTGGACTTGTTGGGCCGAAGGGCCTGTTTCCACACTGTAATCTAATCTAAATCTAAAGTCCCTCCTCCCTACCTTTTATCTTAGTCTGCTTGGCACACCCTTCTCATTCCTGAAGAAGGGATTATGCCCGAAACGTCGATTCTCCTGCTTCTTGGATGCTCCTTGACCTGCTGCGCTTTCCCAGCAACACATTTTTCAGCTCTGATCTCCAACATCTGCAGTCCTCACTTTCTCCCAATCTCATTCATTACCAAATAATGCCTGATGGTAAAGTGCATCTTGGCTGAAGAGAGCTACAGATCAGTCACTTAGGTAAGGTATTATGGGGACAGCTGCCAGTTCCCATGGATACAGTACAGCCTTCAAAATAGGTTGCTCTGGGAGTGGGGGTGGAATACAATGCTGGCATGGAGGGGAATTTTAATTGGAGTGGTTTTCAAACAAGTGTTGGATTAAAATCAAATTCAAATACTCAGCAATTCTAGGAAAGAAATATTTTAGAACTGTATATACTTATTGCTTTAAAAAGGAATTCATTGCATAGTTACAATGCACATTCCATAAATAGGTTTCTTGTGGATTGCACTTTAGCTTTTTGGAATGATTTTTAGGGCTATCAGCATCATTTAAAGGGAGTATTCTTAAATCTACAGCCAACAACCAGCCAAGGGAACGACCGAGGGGAAAATACTGAAACTCAGACGTCCATGCTCTATCATTATAGTTCCACCCTTCACTCCGACCTGCTCAAACTCTTACTACTTTCCTTGTGTCCCTGAGCTCTTTTTGCATGTCTGTGCCTCTATTGAGTTTGTGTTTTGCTACTGTTTGTTTGTTTTATTTCAATGTTCAAAGCCTTTTTCATACAGTAACGTTCAAATGAACATTTATTTTCCCATTTCTTGGCCACCAAGTCCATATTATTGGTCATATATATATATATATAACGATGTCATTTTGTCTTCTTTGTTAATAATTCAAGGATATCTTCCAGTTAAACCTGTCTATACAGTGTTCTGGCCAAAACAACAGAGAGTGGTACAAGGTACAGAAATAAAAGTATAGGTTTTGTGTTCTACCATTTTCTTCTTTCACAGCTGACAGGAATGGTACCAGTTCTTGTAATAATACCAAGACAAACTCTGGCGACAGTAAACTATTTTGCTCCGAGATAAATGCAACAACGAGCTGAACTAATTAAATACTTAGATCAATGAAAGCCAGATTTCAGGATGCATGGCGGTGAGAGTAATGGATAAGAAGTATGTGTTTTGTGTCTACAACTGATAGAGTCAATCTTCCAAAAGGTTAGACATGTTTATGGAGCAGTATTTCACCACTCTCTCTCAAACTTGTCAAATACTTTGCAGGCAGTGTTTTGTATTGCCATGTTACTGAGGCAAACATGGTAAGTGTTTTAGACACCACAGTAGCACTGGCACGAATGATAAATTAACATATTTTCACTTGGCCCCAGACATCAGTGACCTGGTTCTCTACCTCTGATCACAGCAGGGGACCTTTAACCTCTGTTTGAATAGGTCAGCAGTAGCTGAGTTTAACGTTTCATCCAAAAGGATAGAAACACCAACATCACAGCACTGCAC
This sequence comes from Chiloscyllium plagiosum, assembly GCF_004010195.1. Taxonomy (NCBI): domain Eukaryota; kingdom Metazoa; phylum Chordata; class Chondrichthyes; order Orectolobiformes; family Hemiscylliidae; genus Chiloscyllium; species Chiloscyllium plagiosum. Next base: position 32,821,968 of record NC_057712.1, read on the forward strand.
TCTGGCCCCTCACCAGATCATGTCGAAGTCCTGGACTATGGTTTCAAGCCATGGTTTTTAAATCCAAGATCAGAGAATTGCCATAGAGAGAGTGCAGCTGACAATCTTCAGTCAATGTAAAGCTGTTAGTAGCAGGCTATTCAGGATCTTAAAGAATTTTCAAGAACTTGATAACAAGTCAAAACAAGTTAATCAGCTTGAATATAGCACACTGAAATAAGGGCAGACTTGGGCATCATTTCTGCTGAAGGACATTATTGAATTAGTTGAGTTTTCAGACATTGACAAGGTGAATAGCAAAGGTCTTTTTCTGAGAGTTGGGGAGTTCAAAGCTAGTGTGCATTGGTTTAAGGCAGGAGGAAAAAGATATAAAAGGGATCTGAGGGGCAATGTTTTCATACAAAGGGTGGTGCATGTATGGAGTAAACTGCCAGTGGAAGTGATAGATGCAGGTACAATTACAATATTTAAAAGACATTTGGACAGTTGCATGGTTAGGGAAGGTTTAGAGGGATATTGGGCAAAAACAGGCAAATGGGACTAGTTTAACATGACATAACAGTGAAGAAATAAATTCTATTTGACATTCATATGCAACACATCAAAAGGATCTGGATTCATAGATGTAGGTGCCACAGCAAGAGACCACACAGCTCTTGTTGCTTGCGTTGCCTCTTTGAAACAATACTCCAGTGGGTACCATTCCCTTGCTCTTTCCATACAGCCCAGAAAGGTTTTGCTTGTCAACATTTATGCCGCTGTATGAAATGTACTAATGAGTCTGTTTCGACCACTCTTTCTGACAGAATGTTTTAGATTATATCAATTAGAATTATAAAATGTATTATGTAATAATAAAAAAAACTCTCATCATCTCCCCTCTTTTTTTGCCAATTATCTTGTATCTGCCTCCTCTGGATAATTGACCCTCCTGTGGGTGGAAACAATTTTCCCTTTTGCATTCTGTTAGAACCATTCAAACTTTGCACTTATCCTGTTATCCACTGTCAGGGGAATACTCCCAAATTCTCCAGTTTGTCTGCATAACCCGAGCCCCTGATACCAGGTACAATTTTCCCCTGTAATGTCTCTAACCTGGTGACAAATGACTTCGATACTGACCACACAGAGACTGTTGAGGCCCTCTTTATATCTAAAGTAGAAGATGTTTTTGATAATTTTAATTATTTTGGTAAATTGCACGTTGACTGAGTAAGGAAACCAAGTTACATTTAGGGTTGACATATATATCTGAAACCATTGAAGTGCTGTACATTGGCCCCACTGAAGTCATTCTCAAAGTGATTTTGAACTGTGGAGCCCTCAATAACAGCACAACATGACAAAGCATGGGCTTTCATATTTCCTAAAGTGCACAAAGGTCATGGTACAGTGCAGGAGAAGAGGAGAGGAGGCATCCATTCATAGAGATAATTCTATGACAAACTAGAAAAAGGTGATGAAACCAGATAATTCCATGAGAAAGATGACCAGAATCTGTTAATTCTAACCCTCAGGGCCTGGATTCATGCCTCAAGAAATTCATTGACTTCACCTGAGTGCTAAACGTCAGTGAATACATTGTCAAAGGATGCATCCCATTAACTGCACCACTAACCATAGATATTGCTCAGTACAACACATCCCCAGCACTCAACAGTCACAAGTCGGACTTCTGTAACTTCTCCTTGCCCTCAGACAGCCGTGTTGCTGCAAACACCATGCTCCGAACTCTCAACTTGTAAATGATATTAATTCTTCAACTGTCGCAGTCAAACATTCTGCATAAAACTTGCTGGCTCAGGAACAGGTTGGTGCACAACAGGGGAATGACAGCACCTTTCCCATGAGTGGCACCTCCAGCTAAACACACTCATGAGGGAGCTGTTCCCTACCACCTGAGCAGTCAGAACGGAGTCCGTGACCAGCACAGGATCTGATACTGTAAAAAAGGTGCTAGAATCTCCTAGTTCTGCTTCTTAATCCCACTCCCCCCCCCCCCCCCCCCCACCCTCAATCCATAAACGCTTCTGGTTGACAAGTTGAACATGGTATAAATATACTTCACCCATTAGCAAAACCCTTTTCTTCTGCCTCTCTGCTCTGAGATGTACACGATCTGTAGCCTGATCAGGCTGTGGTGGAAGAGCAGGAGGACAGTGATGAAGAAGAAACACTGTCGCTCACTTTCCCCCCTCCAGCTGAGACACCAACACCATGTTAATTTCAGAGGATAGCTCAAAGGTAGCTCTGTGAATGGGCCTGAATAGCATTGAGCCAGTCAGGGAGACAAGAGTCAATCAGATGCCAAGATCACAACATGAATTCTGCTGTGGATGACACAGATGAACAGCTTGAGTCAGCCTACAGAAGAAGGAGGCTGAATACATGTCATGAAAGGCTTGGTGCATTGATAGGCTGCCAAGGAGTATTGAGGAGGGTGGTATCAGCTTGGGATAGCTTTGACCTCATTCTCTGAATCATGGAAGTAATGGCCAGCTCATTTAGCTCTCTTGCAGAGCCACCTTGATGCAGTGCCTGAAAACTGATGCCTCATTTTCTATTGTACTGCAAGTACAGGCCAGTGTCTGAAGGCTGCCATAGAAGCTCTGATTTAAGTCATGCAAGCTCATGGTGCTGAGCTACCAGCCCAGACTGTTTCCATTATAGCTACAGAAGAGTGAGTTCATAGGCATCATCGGACCTGCTAACAGCTTGGCCTTCAGTCAATGGGATGGTGTCAGTGGCACTACCGAGCACAGACTCTCTCCTCTTTTACACGATGACAGCATTTGCTCTCCTGCCAATGTCATTCCGCTGGTGCCTTTGCCAGTCAGACAGCTCAGACTGCTGCCACCTAATCAAAAACCTAGGCCTCTTGACTCAGGGTGGCTCCAGGTACTGCTGCAGGGGCCATCTGTTGTCTTCCCCCACAGAAAATTTACAGCCTTCCACCAACCATGTGGAAGGTTGGTACAGCAGTGGACACACTCAGGAAGGCAAATGAACTAAAGGAATTCATTGGAGTGATTAGTTGAGTTAAAATGGAACATTGAGGGTTTTTTAGTGTGGCTTGGAATCTCATTTTATAATGTCTTTCATTTTTACATTACAGCCAGAGAGAATTCAGAGGGTTGGGGTGGCATTGATGCTTGAGGACAAGGGTTCTGGTTATTGATATTGCAGTTGAAACTTTATTGCTGGAACAGCACAGCAGGTCAGGCAGCATCCAGGGAACAGGAGATTCGACGTTTCGGGCACAGGCCCTTCTTCAGGAATCTGTGCCCGAAACGTCGAATCTCCTGTTCCCTGGATGCTGCCTGACCTGCTGTGCTGTTCCAGCAATAAAGTTTCAACTTTGATCTCCAGCATCTGCAGACCTCACTTTCTCCTTATTGATATTGCAACCAACTGTGGGCGGCACGGTGGCACAATGGTTAGCACTGTTGCCTCACAGCGCCAGAGACCCGGGTTCAATTCCCGCCTCAGGCGACTGACTGTGTGGAGTTTGCACGTTCTCCCCGTGTCTGCGTGGGTTTCCTCCGGGTGCTCCGGTTTCCTCCCACAATCCAAAGAATGTGCAGATTAGGCAAATTGGCCATGCTAAATTGCCCGTAGTGTTAGGTGAAGAGGTAAACGTAGGGGATGGGTCTGGGTGGGTTACGCTTCGGCGGGTCGGTGTGGACTTGTTGGGCCGAAGGGCCTGTTTCCACACTGTAAGTAATCTAATCTAATCTAATCTAATGAGTTGATCACAGACAGCCTGATCAGTATGGTGCATCTCCTCCAACATTCTCCCTCTTCTTTAGCTGCCCACAAGACAGCTGGTGCCAAGGACAATGCCCACATGGTTGAGAGGTTGTGCAGCATGCATCACATCAAGACATCTCTGTGTGAAGCTCCACCATTCTGATCCCAGCAGCACCATACTGGGATCAAGTAGATTCCACAGGATCTTTTGAACTTGGGACAACGTCCTTCAATACATGCCACATCACTTCAGCAGGTTTGAAGGCCTTCTGAAACCACTGACTGTTACTACAAATCACAGCAAATGCCTGTAGAAATAGGTCAACAGCTGACCTGAAAGTAGTTGGTGGTTCCTTGAAGGAACATTGTTGCTGTGGCCTTCCTGCCTTTAACTTCAGTTCAGCTCTGCAATGTTAGCGGAGGAGAGGAGCAAGTTAGCTGGCGTACTGTGCTCTCAAGTTCAAGTTTGGCTTAAAAAAAAAGTCTTCCCCTGGCTTCGTTTTGCCATGAGACTGCAAGAGAGAGCAAGATTATGTGACATTGCCTCACTTACTGTCTCATTAACCTATTACACAGTCACACTAAATCTTTATGGTACAGATTGAGATGGCAGACTGGTCAGACTATATTATTTAGGTTGTGCTCCCTGCCGTGTGATTATCAACATGGCTTCTGCCTTATCTAGCACTGGAAGGGTGCACGTATGATTTGGAAGCAAACTGACACCTTGAGAAATGTAAGAACTTGTCGACCTTTGGTTTGTGAATTTTCTGTAATTTGGAATCTAAGCCACAGTCTGGTCCAATGTTTATTTAACTGCTTTGTGAATTTTAGGAGATTTTGTTCGTGTTTCTGTTACATTTAGTAAACTGAATGAAAAAACAAGGAATTTACTCCTGCTGTTTACTTGTCAGGGTGTAAGATAAATATATTTTCTCAGTTCTGGGAGCAATACTCAGATTCAAAAGTTGTCTTTGAATCTTTGTTTTCTTGTGCCATTTTCTGCATGACCTTCTGGGCTAAGTCTGATACAATGAACAATGTAAGTTTTTGTGGTTCTGTTCGCCGAGCTGGGAATTTGTGTTGCAGAGGTTTCGTCCCCTGTCTAGGTGACATCCTCAGTGCTTGGGAGCCTCCTGTGAAGCGCTTCTGTGATGTTTCCTCCGGCTCAGCTCAGCTCAGCTCAGCTCAGCTCAACGAACAGAACCACAACAACGAGCACCCGAGCTACAAATCTTCTCACAAACTTTGAACAATGTAAGTCCTGCCAGAGATTCATTCCGGTTCCTACCAATGGCAGCATATTAAAAAGAAACGGCTATCCATGTTCTAAGGGAAAAAGTGAGGACTGCAGATGCTGGAGATCAGAGTTAAGAGTGTGATGCTGGAAAAGCACAGCAGGTCAGGTAGTGTGCAAGGAGCAGGAGAATCGATGTTTCGGGCATAAGCCCTTCATCAGGAATATTCATGTACTACAACCAGTTTGAATTGGAATTAAATAGGATTGTGGCTAATTCTTCAAACAAGAGGAGTGATCTGGTAGAATTGGCGACAACCTAAAGTTAAAGCACATTGGAGATGAAAATGAAGATTGGACCAAGGAATAAAATAGGGCTAAACAAAAATGGTCACGGGAAATGGTTACAATTATAGAATCAATGTTTAAATTAACTGCCGGTCAAGTGCCAGAAGACTGGAGGTTGGCCAACATGGTGCCACTGTTTAAGAAAGGTGGTAAGGACAAGTCAGGAAACTATAGACCAGTGAGCCTGACGTTGATGGTGGGCAAGTTGATGGTGGGAATCCTGAGGGACAGGATGTACATGTATTTGGAAAGGCAAGGACTGATTAGGGATAGTCAACATGGCTTTGTGCGTGGGAAATCATGTCTGGCAAACTTGATTGAGTTTTTTGAAGAAATAACAAAGAGGATTGATGAGGACAGAACAGTGGATGGGATCTATACGAACTGCAGTAAGGCATTCGACAAGGTTTCCCATGGGAGACTGGTTAGCAAAGTCAGATCTCATGAAATACAGGGAGAACTAGCCATTTGGGTACAGAACCGACTCAAAGATAGAAGACAGAGGATGGTAGTGGAGGGTTGTTTTTCAGACTAGAGGCCTGTGACCAGTGGAGTGCCACAAGGGTCGTTGCTGTGTCCACTACTTTTCATCATTTATGTAAATGATTTGGATATGAGCATAAGAGGTGTAGTTAGTAAGTTTGCAGACAACACCAAAATTGGAGGTATAGTGGACAGCGAAGAAGATTACCTCAGATTACACCAGGATCTTGATTAGATCTTGATTCCTGAAGAAGGGCCTGTGCCCGAAACGTCGAATCTCCTGTTCCCTGGATGCTGCCTGACCTGCTGTGCTGTTCCAGCAATAAAGTTTCAACTTTGATCTCCAGCATCTGCAGACCTCACTTTCTCCTCTTGATTAGATGGGCCAATGGGCTGAGAAGTGGCAGATGGAGTTTAATTTAGATAAATGCGAGGTGCTGCACTTTGGGAAAGCAAATCTTAGCAGGCCGTATGCACTTAATGGTAAGGTCATCGGGCGTGTTGCTGAACAAAGAGACATGGAGTGCAGGTTCATAGCTCCTTGAAAGTGAAGTCGCAGGTAGATAGGATAGTGAAGAAGGCATTTGGTATGCTTTCCTTTATTGGTCAGAGTATTGAACACAGGAGTTGGGAGGTCATGTTGCGGCTGTACGGGACATTGTTAGGCACTGTTGGAATATTGCATGCAATTCTGGTCTCCTTCCTATCGGAATGATGTTATGAAACTTGAAAGGGTTCAGAAAAGATTTACAAGGATGTTGCCAGGGTTGGAGGATCTGAGTTATAGGGAGAGATTGAATAGGCTAGGGCTGTTTTCCTTGGAGCATCGAAAGCTGAGGGGTGACCTTATCGAGCTTTACAAAATCATGAGGGTCATGGATAGGAAAAATAAACAAAGTCTTTTCCCTGGGGTGGGGGAGTCCAGAACAAGAGGGCATAAGTTTAGGGCGAGAGGGGAAAGATATAAAAGAGACCTAAGGGGCAACGTTTTCACACAGAGGGTGGTACGTGTATGGAATGAACTGCCAAATGAAGTGGTAGGGGCTCGTACAATTGCAACATTTAAAAAGAATCTGGATGGGTATATGAATAGGATGAGTTTACAGGGATATGGGCCAGCTGCTGGGTTGGGATATCTGGTCAGCATGGACGGGTTGGACCAAAGGGTTTGTTTCCGTGCTGTACATTTAGATTAGATTAGATTACATTACAGTGTGGAAACAGGCCCTTCGGCCCAACAAGTCCACACCGACCCGCAACCCACCCATACCCCTACATTTACCCCTTACCTAACACTACGAGCAATTTAGCATAGCCAATTTACCTGACCTGCACATCTTTGGACTGTGGGAGGAAACCGGAGCACCCGGAGAAAACCCACGTAGACATTGGGGAAAACGTGCAAACTCCACACAGTCAGCCGCCTGAGGCGGGAATTGAACCCCGGTCTCTGGCGCTGTGAGGCAGCAGTGCTAACCACTGTGCCACCGTGCCGCCGAGTCACATCTCTGTGACTCTATGACTCTATAACTGCCAAAACAAAATAAATTCTGGATTAGTGGTGCTGGAAGAGCACAACAGTTCAGGCAGCATCCAAGGAGCTTCGAAATCGACATTTCGGGCAAAAGCCCTTCATCAGGAATAAAGGCAGTGAGCCTGGAGTGTGGAGAGATAAGCTAGAGGAGGGTGGGGGTAGGGAGAAAGTAGCATAGAGTACAATGGGTGAGTGG
>NC_057712.1:32830941-32869351 GCF_004010195.1 Chiloscyllium plagiosum
TGTCTCGAATGTATGTGGGGAGTTCCTGGACTAGGGGGGATAGGACAGTGTCGAGGTAGGTAGAGATGAGTTCAGTGGGGCAGGAGCATGCTGAGACAATGGGTCGGCCAGGGTGTTCAGGCTTGTGGATCTTGGGAAGGAGGTAGAACCGGGCAGTGCGGGGTTCCCCAACTATGAGGTTGGAAGCTGTGGGGGTTGGAGATCTCCTGAGGTGATGAGGTTCTGTATGGTCTGGGAGATGATGGTTTGGTGATGGGGGTGGGGTCATAATAAGCCAATTTCAAATGTTGTAGAGCAACATGTATAACATCAAAATTTAAGGCAAAGTAGAATGGTTAAGCCAGTTATAGTAATGATGATTGAAATATTGCTACATGAAGAATAAGACTGGCCATTAATAATTCAAGATTTAATGTATTTGGCAAAAAATGGCATTGGAGTAAAGTAAATGGGTAACTACTGAGTCGACATAAAGCTAGTAACTAGTAAAAAGGACAAAGCTAACATGATGATATATACAAAATATGCATGGATTGCAATAAGGAGGGATTGATCTCGACAAATACAGTTATCATCACATTCTGATCATGTTAGGGAATGTAGACAACACTGTAGACTTGGTGGAATATGTAGAGGCAGCATCCAAGGAGCAGGAAAATCAAAATTTCGGGCAAAAGCCCTTCATCAGCCTCATTCCTGATGAAGGACTTTTGCCCAAAACATCGATTTCCCTGCTCCTCGGATGCTGCCTGACCTGCTGCGCTTTTCCAGCACCACTCTAATCTTGACTCTGATCTCCAGCATCTGCAGTCCTCACTTTTGCCTTGGTGGAATATATAATCAGTTCTATGGGAAGCTTGCTAAGAATGTGAGGTGTAAAACTTAAACGATCGTCACAGTTTGAATCAACAGAGTTGGGGTGATGAGGGAATAGGTAGGTAACATTGGTAGGCTCACAGTGACACCAAACATCCTGGTGCTAATGAGAAAAGGAAAGGGATGTCTTCAGAGCAGGCATAGCCCTGTTTATTGATTAAATTGGTGATTATATGCTAAGATAGCAAATGATAAGTGAACATTGTAATGAAATGTGATAATTAAGACTATAAATTGTCATTCTGACTCTATATCAGAGAGAGAGACTTTGGTAGAGTTTTCCAAGAGTGGGTCCCAGCTCATACTTATAAAATAGCCTCTGATAGCTGTGCTTGTTGAAACCAACATGACAAAAGCAATTGGCCTGAAACTAGTGAGATATATGTAGACATCTTTTTTGGCATTTGCATTATGCCATCTTGTTTAAATGAGGTCTAGGCACCCCAGACCCTCTTTGACTCCTAGGAGATTTGGTGCAGCCCAAGAGTTGGCTAAACATTGGATAAAAACCCATCTGAAGGAAACAAAAAGTAGTAAAAATAATATTGGATTTAATTGTCGCCTTTCAAAGTTTACTGTTCACATCTACGTGGGGTGTTTGCAAGGACAAGAGGTCACTGGAGAAGGGTTGAGAAGGAGATGATAATGGATGGAGTAGATTGCTGATGGAGGCTGATTACAGGGAGGGAAGCAGATCACAGTAGGTTAGCTGTGGACTGGCAGTATCCTCAACCGATAAGCAATGTCAAAAGAAATCACTAGCAGTTGGACCTGACAGTCCTCCCTTAAACTGTTGGGGTTCCCAAATCGTGTGGAAACCCAGCCATTAAAACATTGGTGACATGTGGCCTCATGTACATGTTACAATCCAATGGGACTATTTGATTCGATTCCCCAGCTATCCCATGATTCAACTAGTAGTTGGCAAGTTCATGGTGGTCTGGGTTTAAGTTTACCAATTTCCAGAATTCAATCCTGTGCCACCTTGTCTCCTGGCTGTCCTGGGTGTTAACATTCCCCTCATTGTGTCTTTAATGTGTTATGATCTTTGTATTTTCAATTTTTTACCAGGACAGTGACTAATATTAACCACGCTAATATTACCACACATCCTGTTAATGTCTTAGGCCCAGAATGATGCAAGACAGATCAAGAGTTATTGGAGTCATCTGCAGTGCAGAAGGAGCCCACTTTATCCATTATATCCATACTGGCCACATCATATACAGAATAACATCCATGGAATCTTTGTCCAAATGCAGAATTGGCTCTAATATATTCAGCTCTCTGGTTGTTGATTAAACAAAACTGGCCTCCCATGGGACAGAGGTAGTAATCATTGCTGTTTAAGAAACCAAATCCCTAATGTTTGGTACAAGACTGTAGTTGTGAAGAATTCTTTTATTTATGTTTCAAAAGGATTGTGCAGCTTTTCACAAACGGAATCCTGGACAGTGTGGTTTGGTCTTATGCACCTATATTTCTGTAGTGTTGCAGTGACCATTAATAGGAACAATATTGTGACGTTTGCTTTGCATTTTGCTTGTTGTTTACATCACTTGAGTTAAACTGTTCCAACTCCTACAGGGCCTCAAAAACTAATTCATAACAGCCCTGCATTGTGAGGCCTGTCTCCGTTGCATTCATAGAAAGAAGGGAAAAACACTATGCACTAATTGTGGCATTTGGAAAGAGTTTCTTCAGTTTGCTTAACGCCTCATTGGCCAAGTGGAGACAATGAGGGATAGAGAAGGCCCAGAGAATGGGAATATCAAAGGTCGTACATTGTCCAGATTTGAACCTGGAGGGATCGGAGGCAGAAAAGGTCAGAAGGCTTGGACTGGATGAGATCGGGGAACAGAAGAGACAGGGAGCAATCAGAAAGATCTGAGGTAGATTTGAAGGTTTGTGGGAGAGATTGAAGGTCACAGCTGGTATGCGCAAAGGAGAGGGGGATTAGAAAGACTGTGGAGGATGGAATTGATAAACTTGTATTTTTGGTGGCATACGGTTTCTTCTTTTGGGGGGGTGACTAGGCTGTAGGTAGGATCAACCATTGATTAGTGATTTTATGATTGATGATTTTATTGCCATGTTTATTTTACAGTGTGAGAAATGGTAAAACTCAGTGAAAAGCTTTTCCACTGATACCATGATCAGGCACCATTTTGAATAGTTTTAGGAATAAGGAAAAAATGGAAAATAAAGCTTAAAACAGATTCCACCAATTCTAATGCAGCCCATCATCAACAACGCCTGCATTGCCATCCCTCCTCTACCATCGACACCCAAACCAACCAGTGTTGAAGTCACCTCTCTTCAGTCACCATCTTTTGCTGTTAGGTCAATTCTCCTCCACCACACCTTGTCACCGCCTGCTTTGGACCCACCAACATCACTGTCACATCCCTTGCCGCTGTGCCCACCTTGATGATGCTGTTGTGATGCCCTTATGCCGCGGCCAGCACCAGACCCAACCAACGTCAGAGACTCCGATCCTCAGGCACCATGTTTCACTGCTGGGTCTACCTCGCCGATGTAGCAGCCATCAATTCCTATGCCAGGTCCTGTGCTCGGCACGGAAAAGTAAGTAAGGGCTCATTCGCTGCTGCTCACTCAGGTCCGCACTGGGCCCACTCACTGATGTCAGGAGGTCTGCAGTGGGATTCCTCACCGCTGCTAATTGTTAGTAAAAGGAAGTCAGTAACAAAAGTTAAAAAAAAGTAAAGAGAAAAGAAAGAAAAGCATTTGGAATTGATGAGCTGTGACCCAGGAGCCCTACTCTGCCACTATCTTGATGATATGAACATTGGGACTGATTGATTGTGAGATGAGAAGCAGGTTAGCTCATGCCTGTACCTGGCTCGATACCAAACTCTCCCATTCCTTTGTTGAGCTGCCAGCTCTCTCGAGGCCCCGCAGAAATTTATCCGGCAGGAAACCATGTGATGAGGGATGAGGACACGTTGGAGGTGGTCAGTGTTCAGGTTTGAGATATTTAAATTTTAACATCCAAGCTGAGCCAAACTCACCTTCAGCCAAGTGACATTTTGAAAAAGCCGACATGTCGCCGACGGAAATGTTTGCAGGTTGTTTTGTGATGATTTCAAAATCAAAATATGGCTCATAAATTGCTGTGCTTAATTTCTAACTGTTAAAGCATCAGGGTGAAAATTGTGGCAGAATTCAAGAGGCATCAAGTAATCTTTAGAATTTGAATTTAGCTCCCATTGTGTTAATGTTCAGAACTGAGAAGGTGAAAATTGAAAATTGAGTGTTTGAAAATTGGTGACGCATTCCCCAAAACATGTGGCAGGATAATCTTTTATCCTTTTAATCCAGGATTGAAAACGCCACAGAGGTTGACACTTGACCTCAATAATCATAGCTCCATGGTGGGTTTGCTAACACTCCATGCTGGAATTAGGTCACCCTTGGACAGAGAAAGCTGACCCCTTCCTCTTAATCACAGCCAAATCTGTCCTGTATCAGTGCTAATGTCAGTATTGGATTTGGAAGGTTCCAGCTACCATGCTTGCTTGGTGTTTAATTGCCTGGTTTCACCCAAGGTAGCAGCACTAGCACTGCTACTGGCTTAGCGAATACAAGTCAGAATATGCAAAATCTGTCTATTGCCATCTCTTGATTTCCCACATGGGATGTAAGCTGATGTTGGTTGAGGTCAAAATCACATTTGGCTGGAGATGTCCTATAGTTCAAACAATGTGTTGATCCTTATTGCTGAGTGGCATGGTGATGTTAAATGGTGCAAGTGATGAATGTTAAGTGATTCAATGGCAATAATGACAACTAAACCAAGAAACAGAGTGTGCGCCATTGTCTGTGGAACAGGATGGTCTGCTCAGATGAAAAGAAAATGGAAAACAGGCAAGAAAAGATATGTCCTGAAATAAGAAAATGGGACTTTGTTTTGCATTTGTTTCTGGGACTAAAGTTCCAAAATGCCAGAAACTAAACCATGTATCATAAACCATGTACAAGAGATTAAGTGCTGACTGAGTCCAACAGATAGAGCATTATTATCGACTAAAAATGTCTGTAATTTTGTTTTAAAAATGTGCATTAGGTCATTTGTTGATGTTGGATTAAGTAGAATGAAATGGAAGTAATCTAATTTAGTTTTCAAAGTCTATGCTTCAAACTTGTTAAAACATCTCATCACATGGTGTTGACTATGACTTACAAAGACATTTAGTTATGTCATCTGACTTTTTTAAAACAGTAGTTTGGTGTGGACACGCATGATACAGCTGCATTGGCTCATTAAAGTGTTCCCTTTTTTTGCTTTAGCTGTGCTTTTCATTAGAAACATCTTAAACTAATTTAAAGTCAAACATCTGAATAAACATGTTGTAAAAGTGTTTATGTATTGAAGTGGGCCATTTCAAGGTATGATATTTGGATGGAATTTGTAATTTCTCTTTTACAACACAAACAGGCTGCCAGAGAGAGGAAGTTCGATCTGAATTAATATATTTGTTACAGTGGAAATAGAATGGAAATGGCTGAAACCACAAATAAAACTGTTCCATTCATATGTGCCAGGACAGAACGTTTTCTTGCAAAATACAGACTTTGGCTTTTGGCCACCTTAGGCTTTCCCTTTAAAAGTACCTTAACAGATTATTTGTTTAAGGTTGGCTCGTATGAATAGATCCAAGTTCTTTCAAAATTAAGATTAATCTAATTGCACATTTGGGAGGCAGATGATGTTGCTATACATCATTTGGAGCATTTCCATGTTGCAAAGTTACTTGTTGGAAGTTTTTTGTGTCAAGAAGTAAACTGCTTGATCATACAAAGCTAACAACAAAAAGGGGGGAGAAATTACGTGGGCAACATATGGAAGCTTACTTCAATATGAGCAAGTTCAAAGAGCTTAGACCCTTGATTCTAGCTTGCAAAGCAGTTGGTGTGGGCAGCTGTTCAGTTTCACATAACAAGTCAATGTTTGTCACTGAGAGCGCCTTACATTTTACAAAATAAACTGTTTACACTGCCAGAATAAATATCCGCAGATACAACCGGTACACTTGTCATTACAATAATATTACTTCGAATAAGAATATTACTAAATCACAGTTACCTGAGGGAAAACTAAAATGCACACACCAGCAGACCTCTAGATGCTGTTACAAACTTAATGGTGAAAATCTCCATCTCAAATGGATTTTTGGATTGTTGTGAATGGCTGTGACTTGTTCTGTAAGCTGCTTGATTTGTAAATGATGAGCAACAAAGCTCAGAGGCCTATACCTGGCAGAGCTCAGGAGCAGGTCACACTCTACCCACTGGTAATGGTGTTCTGGGAGCAAGGAATTACAACCTTGGTGGTATGGGTCCTATTGGATAAAGGAATAGTGCTAAAATAAATCACAAATGGAATGGAAACTAATTTTGGTGCAGGTTGTTGACTTTTTTTAGAAACCCATTTAACACCTCAACAAAGATGGCTGCTATAACCATGTGACTGTACTGAGCAATAACTTTCCAGAAACTTCTCCGAGGTCAATGTCAGGAAGCCAATCAAAACCCACATACTTGCTGATGGGTGTGTAATGTTATCTGTTCTAATCTGCTTTAAAGGCAGTTACACTTAATTGCAAATTATACCTATCCTAAAAGATGCATAATTTCTTCATATTTTATCATTCTTGGGATGGTGCTGAGCTTGCATTTATTTTTCGGAGCACTTAGAGTCAACCAAATTACTATGGATCTGGAGTCACATACCAGACTAGTTTAACAACATCAGTTTCCTTCTCGAAAGGGACAGTAGTGAACCAGATGGGTTTTTGCACAATTTTGTGGTTAATTCCATTTTCAAGTTAATTTGCTATAGTCAGATTTGAACCCAGATCTGCAGAACATTACCACTCGGCCATTACGTTCCTTAGTCAGTTGTCTATGGTCATTCTATGTGCAATACAAACCTTGTGTTGATGGTAACTGCTTCGTGCCCTGTGGGAGGATTGACTCTCAAATACTGAATCCAATTGCTTTTTTAACCATAGCTGTTCAGGGGGTCAGCAACGCTCCTTACAACATTGACTGATGATCCGACGAGCTTTAACTCCAGGTTACAAAGGAAAAGCCTCTGACCTGTACAAAGGAGCTAACAAGTAATTGTACTCTCTGCAAAACCTTCTTTTCACAAAACAGAAGTTTCACTTCCTCAGAAGACTTATGAAGAGAGTTTTAAAGAGAAACAGTCTAGATTTCCTGAACTGATGGCTAGCCAATTAACCACCCCAACAAAACAACTTGAGACTGCTAATTCTAGGAGTTTTGGACTTTTGGACTACATCTTAAAAGCAACAATATTGTTAAACTGACATCCTCAACTGTTTTGTGCTTAAATTGTTATTGGCTGAATAATCTCTTTATCCTTTCTGATGCTATTTCTTTGTGTGTGTTCATTTGCCTGTGTTGAGAAGTGTCTGAGGGTATGTGAAATAGACCCTACTTCTGGTTTTAACTTTATCACAGTGTTGTATAGAATGGGTTGGCAATCAAACTTCAAGCACACTGGACAAAGGAATGACAATGAGAAGTGAAATGGTTAATACAGGACTGAAGATATTATATCTGAATGCACATAGTGTAAGGAATAAGGTAAATGAGCTTGAGGCACAGATCAAAATTGGCAGGTATGACATGATGGGCATCACAGAGACGGGGCTGCGAGGGTATAAGGATTGCTAGCTGAATATGCAAGGATATACATCCTATCAAAAAGATGGGCGGGGGGGTGGGGTTGTTTTATTAGTAAGAAATGGAATTAAATCAGTGGTAAGAAACAAAGTAGAGTCAGGGGAGACAGTAAAGATGTGTGGGAAAGGCAAAGTTAAAGTGATCATGGGAGATTTCAAAATGCAGGGAGACTGGGAAAATTAGGTTGGTAGTGAATTGAAAGAAAAGGAATTTGTGGAATGTCTATGAGATGGCTCTTTGGAGCAGCTTGTGGTATGACCCACCAGGGAACAGGCAATACTGGATTTTGTGCTGTGCAATGAGGCAGACTTGATAAGGGAACTTAAGGTGAAGGAGCCTTTCGCAGGCAGTTATCATAATATGATTGAATTTATTCTGCAATTTGAGACAGAGAAGATATAATTAGAGGTAACAGTATGATAATTGGATAAAGGCAACATCACATGCATGAGGACGGAGCTGGGTAGAACTGACTGGGAGAGGAGCATGGCAGGAAAGACAGTGGAACAGCAATGGCAGGAGTTTCTGGGAGTAATTCAAGAGACACAGCAGAGATTCATCCCAAGGAAAAGGAAGCATGGTACAGGGAGGATGAGGCAACCATGGTTTACTAGGGAAGTTAGGGATAGCATAAAAGCAAAAGAGGTGGCATGGTGGCTCAGTGGTTAGCACTGCTGCCTCACAGCGCCAGGGAATCAGGTTCAATTCCCGCCTCGGGCAGCTGTCTGTGTGGAGTTTGTGCATTCTCCCTGTGTCTGTGTGGGTTTCCTCCCATAGTCCAAAGATGTGCAGTTTAGGTGAATTGGCCATGCTAACTTCCCTGTAGTGTTGGGTGGATTAGTCAGTGGTCAGCCTGGATGGGCTGCTCTTCAGAGGGTTGGTGTGGACTTGTTGGGCTGAAGGGTCTGTTTCTACACTGTAGGGAATCTAATCTAGTAGGCATATAATGTGGTGAAGGGCAGTGTGGGAAGCTTATGAAGACCAACAGAGGGCAGCAAAAAAAAGAAATAAGCAAGAAAAATATTAAGTATGAGGGTAACCTAGCCAACAATATAAAGGAACACAGTAAAAGTTTATTTAGATTATATAAATAGCAAAAGAGGGACAAAAGTTGACATTGGGTCACTGAACAATGATGCTGGAGAGGTCGTAGTGGGGAATAAGGAAATGGCTGAGGAAGTGAATAATTACTTTGTGTCAGTCTTCATGGTGGAAGACACGAGTAATATTCCCAAAATTCAAGAGATGAAGGGGCAGAGCTGAGTATGGTGGCTATCACTAAGGAGAAGGTGCTAGAAAAAACTGAATGGCCTGAAGGTGGATTAATCATCTGTGCCAGATAGACCCCACCCCAGAGTTCTAAGTGAGATAGGTGAAGAGATAGTGGAAACGTTAGTGGTGATCTTTCAGGAATCACTAGAATCAGGGAAGGTCCCAGAGGCCTGGAAAATCGTTAATGTGTTACCATTGTTAAAAAAGAGTAAGGCAAAAGGTGGAAAATTACAAATCGATTAGCCTAACCTCAGACATAGGTAAGATCCTGGAATCCATTGTGAAGGATGAGATTTGTGAATGCTTGGAAGTGTATGGTAAAATAGGACAAAACCAGCATGGTTTCATCAAAGGTAGGTCATGCATGACAAATCTGCTGGAATTCTTTGCTAGCATGTATAGAAGCTTGGCTGTCTGACAGAAAGCAGAGAGTAGGGGTAAAGGGTCCTTCTCAGGATAGTGGATGGTGACAAGTAGTATTCCACAAGGCTCAGTGTTGGGACCACAATTTTTCACTTTAAACATTACCAATCTAGATGAAGGAACTGAGGGCATTCTGGCTACGTTTTCAGACAACACAAAGATAGTTAGATTGACAGGTACCATTGAGGAGGCTGGGAGGCTATGGAAGGATTTGGACAGGTTAGGAGAGTGGGCAAAGAAGTGGCAGATGGAGTACAACGTTGGAAAGTATGAGGTCATGCGCTTCGGTCGGAAGAATATCGGCATGGACTATCTTCTGAATGGGAGAAAATTCAGGATCCTCTCAAGGTAAACTTGCAGGTTGGCTAAGTAGTTAGGAAGGCAAACGCAATGATGGCATTTATTTTGAGAGGACTTGAATATAAAAGCAGGGATGTACTTCTGAGGCTCTATAAGGCTCTAGTCAGACCATATTTGGAATATTGTGCGCAGGTTTGGGCTCCATATCTCAGGAAGGATGTACTGGCCCTGGAGCGGGTTCACAAGAATGGTACCAGGAATGAAAAGCTTAACATACGAGGACCGTTTGAGGTCTCAGGGTTTATACTTGATGGAGTTTAGAAGGATGGGGGGGGTTCTAATTGAAACATACAGAATACTAAATGGCCTGGACAGAGTAGATGTTGGGAAAATGTTTCCATTGGTAGGAGGGACTAGGACCCGAGGACACAGCCTTCTAGTAAAGGGAAGACCTTTTAGATTGAAGATAAGGAGAAATCTCTTCAGCCGGAGAGTGGTGAATCTATGGAATTGCCACAGAAGGCTGTGGAGGCCAGGTCATTGAATATATTTAAGAATGAGATGGATGGTTCTTGAGTATCAAGGGGATCAAGGGTTACAGGGAGAAAGCAGGAGAATGGGGTTGAGAAACCTAACAGTCATGATTGAATGGTGGAGCAGACCCGATGGGCTGAATGGCCTAATTTCTTCTCTATGTCTTATGTTCTTATGGTTCTTAGAAAGTCTGCACCCACAAAAACAAAGGAGTGGGGGAAATAAACACCCACTGTTTCAGGAAAAATTAAGTCACAATGTGTTTAAGGGCAGGTTATGAAATTAGGGAGAAAGATTTGTTTTAAAAACTGCAATCCGCCCATGATAAAGAATTAGCGTAGAAGTTGCAATAGTTTGACCCAATGAGATAATGCCTGACATGAGGTTTGAGTGGTGACAGAAAGTTCTGTTGAAGAAGAAAATGCATTCGGTACAGTTCCCAGGGATCCTTAAAAATCAGACCTGAATCATAATAATATAAACTGGAATTATTCATTTCATGCATTCATTTTGTTATATCTTGTTAACTGTGTTTATGTGATGCTCATAATTGAGACAAATGTCTTTTCCATTCAAACCCACCAGTGCTCTATCCTCTACAGTTGATAATTAGACGGGTCCTAGGTACTCAATAGCTAAAGCAAGCCCTAGTGGGACTACCTCAAACAACATTACACTGCCACAGAGCAGCAATGTGGGTGATATCCTGGGATGGTAATCAGGGCAAGTGTCGCGTCTTGCAATAAGGTGGCCTGAATCGTAGCCCTTTGCAGAAATAAAAATCATCTGACATCAAGCAATCGATATATTTGCTTCTAAGACTGGAGTGAAACAACTATATCTGGGTGAGACATTTCAGTCATGAGAGAATATTTCCTGGATGTGGCCTTCCATCTTATTGCTCTCATGTTTCTGGAATCTCAGATTGTTGACATTTGTGTTGTATAATTAGGCTTCATGTAAACTCAAAAATGATAATACAACCACATGGTAAGTGACAAAAGAGAGCTGAAAGCTTTCTTGATTGGAATTTGAGTGCATTGGAATATGTACAGGAAATTGTTTATAGTTACTTTTAAACTAAAAATTTGTGAATATTCAGACATTAACTCTGAGTTTATTGTAGGTCGGACCATCAATATTAGATCAGCTGGCCTCATAGGAAGACATGGACCACAATCTAAGCAGCCCTTTATGGTGGCATTTTTCAAAGCCAGCGAAGTTCTGTTACGTTCCGTGAGGGCTGCCAATAGTAAACGGAAAAACCAAAATCGAAACAAATCCAGCAGCTCTCAAGATTCTTCAAGATTATCCAGCCCTGGAGGTATGAAAACATAACTTGGCACCTTAAAAAAAATGGGTAAAATTTCCTCAGCGCGTTACTATGGTAAATTGGCCAGTATATTCCTTCAGATTATCTTTACCTTTTAGTTACATACATCCCATTAAAGGAAGTTCCCCTCGAGTTTGTTGTTGTGTTGCCCCTTTATATGTTTTCACAGTCTTTCAAAATGTCCTGTTTAAAGTACATTGGAAATTGTGCCTGTATTTTGAGATAAGTTTATCTCCTACTCAGTTTGATTCACTTGTGCCATTATTAATGTTGCTTTATCATGTAAATTTGAAAAACTTCAATTAGGAAATGTTCATCTATCTGTCATAAAGCTGCTCCAACCCCTTTCTTAATGTGTGACCCAGTTCATCGCCAATTGAAACAGTTCCCTATTACTTATTGCAGGATGTTATGTCTAGTATGATGCAAACGTCATGTGGAAAGCTTTGATCTTCCAGAATCTTTTCTTTTCTGTGAAGGTTCTGACATCCTGAATTTCTGCCTGTTCACTGTGGATGGTCCAATTCCTGCCCATTATGTTAGAACCATGATGTGGCCACACTGTCACTCATTTGTGTTTCTTTTTAAATGTTTTAATCAGTTGTCTTTTACCAGAGGGTTTGAGAAATATAATTAAAGAGCTAGCTGACAACAGGAATGACTTCTTACTTCCTGCCTGTGTGAGTATATATTTGTGGTCTGGTTTGCTGGTATTTCATGCTATCACCCCCTTAGGGCACAGCTGGTTATCAGATCAACTGGTTTAAAATGATGAAATGAATCCTGTTGGCATTGAGAATCCAACTCTTGTCTGTCCACACATATCATTTTACAAAATAATTTAGATACACTTAGTATTTAAGGATTAGCTTTGAGAGAGCCAAATAAAACCTATCAGATGTAATTAATGCAAAGTTGAAATCTGGTCACTAATCCCGAATCCTTGCAGAGCTTAAAAACATCGTGTTCCTTATAGTTCAAAAAACTTAGAAGAAATGAAAGAACCACCGCTGACATTGTGCTGTTTATGTAATTCTGGGTTCAAAAACCTGTATCGGCAGCTGTAGCATTGAAGTTTTGAAATTTCTGTAGGAGCTTCAGGGCTATGTATGATTCTCTGTCGAGCACATGCTAGAGTCAATATTCCATTTTGTTTTCCCTTGCTCCCCTAAATAGTAATGACATCTGTTCCTTGATAATGAGTGTGATTATGTTTGACACAGTGTAAAACTGATTCTGAATGCCTTAAATACTGTTCTTAAAGCTCAATTTGAAGCAGTATGACAAAAATGTCATTTTTAATTGTGATAATTAAAACCACATTTAAACAAAACAGTGTAATGCACACTCTGCATTTCACGGTTGGGTGAGGTTTCAGTCGTGTGCTATAATTGCCAGCTTTCTCATCAAACTGTGCATTGGAAACAAAGCACCTGCTTGAAACTGACACCCACCACTCAGCATGTCAAGGTGTTTCTTTGAACTGTAAAAACGGAATTCAATTCATGGAAGAATCTCGGAGATTTGTATACCTTCCACTTTGGCTTCAGATACATCAAATCATAGAATCCCTATAGTGTGGAAGCAGGCCATTTAGCCAATTGGGTCCGCACCAACCCTCCAAAGAGCATCCCACTCAGATCTACCCTCTACCCTATGCCTGTAACCTTGCATTTCCCATGGCTAATCCACCTAGTCTGCACATACTTGGACACTGTGGGTAATTTAGCATAATCAGTCACTGGTTTGTGCTGTGGTCATGGAATTTGCCAGCCGATGGAGGCCACTTAGTTATCATAAGGGCGGGGTGGCATGAGTTTGGGAGTGAACCTGGATCCACATTCCTGTTTGCAGTTGAATTTCTGATCTGCTGGAGGCCCCCGCAAGTTAACGTTCATTGTAAATCGGATCTAATGCAGACACAAAAACTTCTGCAATTGAATAACTTGTCAAATTATTCAGTCCAAATGGCACAAGTAAACCCATATGGCAATAAGAAGCCCACACTGTCAGGACAGAAAACTGGGGACAGATTTTTGTGGAAACATTTGAAAGGTCCATTTTATGTTTTAATCTGAATTTTGATTTTTCTGGCAAGATCTGGATTTCAGCTTCTTTCCTCATTTTACTGGTACAGATGCAGATTTCTCAGATACAAAGGACAAAACGTTCCTTGCCTTTCTGATCTTACAAACCAAATAGATATGATGAAAAGGTCAGAAGTTAGGCGCAGTCTCACATTCAATACGTCTTGATTTTGTCAACAACCATTCCCACAGGGTTAAACTTCCACCACCATGTTCTGACAAAATGCAGTGAGAGGACCATGCTCTCACCCTGAGGGTTTTCTTACCCTCTGCTTGGTGCAGGGACTGCCAGGCCAAACATCTTGTGCATAAGCCTGTGTTTGTAGGTCTGGCGACTAAACATTTTTCAACTCTTTTATAAAAGGGAGGGTGTGGGTTGGGGCAAATACAAACTCCCAGCTTGGAAATTTTCTGCTCGAATCCCTTTCAACAGGCACCAAAGAAACACCTTGTGGGTTCTGGGGACAGGTCAAAGCTTCAGGTGAAGGGAGATGAAAACTGGGGCCAATAATTGCACGAATATTTTGTTTCCACTTTATAAAACTGGCATTTAATGTATGTATATTGTTCAAAAGAAAATCTAAACCATTTCCCTTTGATCTTCATTGGCCATTATCGTCATTGAATTCCTGTACTATCGACATTATGAGGTTTACCATTGACCAGAAACAGATCTAGACCAGCTGTACAAGGATAGTGCTTGGAAGAGAAAGTCAAAGACTTGGAATTCTGTGCTGAATGACTTGTCTTCTGATTCCCAAAAGCCGTTCTGCCACCTACAAGGGACCAATCAGGAATTTGATGGAATGCTCTGTGTTTGCCTAGGTAATTGCAACTCCAACAACACTCTAGAATGATTGGCACAGCATCCATCATCTTCAATATTCAATCCCTACACAGTGGCAGCAGTGTATACCATCTACAACAGGCACTGCAACAAAGCATCAAGACATCTTGGACAGCATCATCCAAATGTGCAATCTGTACCATCTGGAAGGGCAAGGGCAAAAGATGCCTGGGATCACAACCACCTACAAGATCTCTTCCAAGCCATACGCTGTTCTAACTTGAAAAATTACAGTTTCTCCATGGTCTGTTGGTCAAAATCTTGGAACTGTCTATCTAACAGCATTGTGAGAGTGCCTCCATTCCAAATACTGTAGCTGTTCAAGAAGGCAGCTCACCATCAACTTCTGAAAGGCAACTATGGATAGATAATAAACACTGGTCTAGCCAATGACACCCACATCTCATGATCAAATAAAGAAAACTTCTCACCCAACTGTTCACCAATTCAAATTATAAATATTTTTGCTTTGTCTTCTTACTTCACACACTAAGTCTCATTGAAACTGCTGTTACTATAAAACTGCCAAGCAAGACATTTCCGACGAACCATCATTGATGATCATCACATGTTCAGACAATCATTTGTTTTGGTTTGAACTTATGTAATTATCTGCAATATTCAGATTAGGAAGCCCAGTCACTATCCCAGGATGGATATAGTGCAATATCAGCTTCTCAGTAAAATGTGATCCCAATCAGCACCTTTTACTCACATTTTTAATTTAATATTTAAAACCTGTGAAAGCTTTTTTTTTAATTTTAAGCTATTTATACCAGGCCATTTTTACTTGAAAATACTTTTTGTCTGGCTGCAATGTTGATATTTTCCAAAGAGACAGTGAGTAATGGTGACATTTCCATTCTGTCTTGGAGTACAGACCCCAGTCAGTAAGCCTGTGATATGTCACAATTAGTTTGAAGGATCTGGATTGGGAAGTGCAGCAGGGTTCATGTTGTTTTAGGAGGCTGGCGTATGATATACCAAGCGGAAGGAGTAGGGGCAGGGAAATGGGTTGAGGGCAGGCAGAAAATTAACCTCGGTAGACAAATCTGTTCATATGAATTGTTGCTGATTTTTCACAATAAATATAATTAAACCAGACATTATAATAAACAATCATGAATGGACTCTTTAACTGCTCTTATTTTAACAGCCCTTGAATAGATAAGATTTAATTGTTTTAGTTTTAAAAATCAGTAAAAAATAGAAACGTTCGTGCGATTTGTAATATGCATTATCTCACGTTCAAAAACTCATTTCTAAACAACAACACAAATTTTTCAACTGCAGAATGCTGCAAAATGCTGGAAATCTGAAATAAAAATGGAAAATACTGTAAATACTGAGCAGGTTCAGCAGCATTAGTGGAGAGATGCAGTGTCTGTTATTTCAGAAGGATAATATAAGTCGTCTCAAGTCAAATTCCATTATGCAAAGCTGGGGTGAAACGTTTTGGTTATTCTAATAACAGGATCCCATTGGTAGGTTTAATTAGTGTTAGAGTTAGATACAATGATACAACCCATTTCAAACCATTGGTTGTAGTTAGACGGACCAGTGCCCCTGGCAGAAGGATTTGGACAGTGGGCAAAGAAGTGGCAGGTGGAATACAACATGGGAAAGTGTGAGGTCATGCACTTTAGTAGGAAGAATAGAGGCATGGACTATTTTCTAAATTAGGAGAAAATTCCAAAGTCTGAAATGCAAAACGACTTGGGAGTACTAGTCCAGAATTCTCACAAGGTAAATTTGCACATTGAGTCAGTAGTTAGGAAGGCAAATGCAAGGGCGGCATTTATTTTGAGAGGATTTGAATATGAAAGCAGGGATGTACTTCTGAGGCTCTATAAGATTCTAGTCAGACCACATTTGGAGTATTGTGTGCAGTTTTGAGCACATTACTCAGGAAGGGTGTATTGGCTCTGAAGTGTGTTCAGAGGAGATTCATGAGAATAGTCCCAGAAATGAACAGCTTAGTGTACGAAGAACTTTTGAAGACTCTGAGTCTATACTCGATGATGTTTAGAAGGATGAGGGGGGGGCATCTAATTGAAACTTACAGAATATTGAATGGCCAGGATAGAGTGAATGTTGTGAAGATGTTTCCATTGGTTGGAGAGACTAGGGCCTAAGGGCCCGGCCTGAGAGTAAAGAGAAGACCATTTAAAACAAAGAAAAGGAGAAACCTGTTCAGTCAGAGAGTGGTGAATCTATGGAATTCACTGCCACAGAAGGCTGTGGAGGCCAGGCTATTGAGTATATTTAAGACGGAGATAGATAGGTTCTTGATCATAAAAGGGATCAAGGGTTACAGGGAGAAAGCGGGAGAAAGAGTTGAGAAACTTATCAGGCATGATTGAATGGTGGAGCAGACTCAATGGGCTGAATGGCCTAATTTCTACTCCTAGGTCTTATGGTCTTATGGTTCAAGCCAATGGAAGTGAAAGAAGTACACTTAAATTGGGTTGAGTTATCTACAGTTGGGATTAGGATGAATATGCCTGTCATTGAGGAAGCACTAAGAGGGTAGAAGGT
Source organism: Chiloscyllium plagiosum (assembly GCF_004010195.1). Taxonomy (NCBI): domain Eukaryota; kingdom Metazoa; phylum Chordata; class Chondrichthyes; order Orectolobiformes; family Hemiscylliidae; genus Chiloscyllium; species Chiloscyllium plagiosum. Next base: position 32,847,887 of record NC_057712.1, read on the forward strand.
GTATTTTGAGCAGCAAGGACTGAATGATAAGATGAGCCCTCATTGTCCTATTAACTAGCAGACGTCAGCAGATCCTGCAAATTTGATTTTTTTTCCAAAATTTTCCATGTAGACTGATTCATTTTAAACATTGATTGATAAATTTTTGTTAAGCAAATTTATTAAGGGAGATGGACTATAGGCCGGTTATGTGGAGTTAGGCCATGGAGAGATAAATGGGAGGGGCTGGGGGTAAGGTACCTGAGAGTGCAAAAGGTGTATGGAGGTGGGGTAAAGGTGATAGGTCAGAGGAGAGGGTGAAGCAGATAGGTGGGAAGGAAGATGGGCAGGTAGGACAGGTTATGAGGACGGTGTTGAGCTGGAAGGTTGGAACTAGGGGATAAGGTGGGGGGAGGGGAAATGAGGAAACTGGTGAGATCCACATTGATGCTGTGGGGTTGGAGGATCCCGGGGTGCAAGGTGAGGCATTCTTCCTCTAGGCGTTGGGTAGCAAGAGAGTGGCGATGGAGAAGGCCCAGGGCTGCATGTCCTTGGTAGAGGGGGAGGGGGAGTTTAAATGTTCTGCCACAGGGAGCTGGAAGGTTGGAATTGAGATAAGATGGGGGAAGAGGAAGTGAGGAAACTGGTGAAATACACATTGATGCCAAGGGGTTGGAGGATCCCGAGGCGGAAGATGAGGCATTAGCTGCAAGGTTGGAACTGGGATAGGGATCTCAAATAGGGATCTCTCCAACTCCGAGACTCCCAGTCTTATTCCTGATGAAGGGCTTTTGCCCAAAACATTGATTTTCCTGCTCCTCGAATGTTGCCTGACCTGCTGTGCTTTTCCAGCACCACACTCTCGACTCTAATCTCCAGCATCTGCAGTCCTCACTTTTGCCATAGATCAGCCATAGCCTCATTGAATGGTGGGATAGGCTTCGGGGCTGAATGACCTAACACTGTTCCTATGTACCTATTTTACTGAGCAACCAAGTTATCCATGATTACTTTCTGTACACAAGTGACTTTCCAGAGTTTTTCTGATAAATGAATGAATCAACTCTTAATGCAGTGTTCAGTAAAAAGGCTAAATTATATTATGAATAGCAGGCCAAGACACTATAATAGTGAGAAATTTTAGGATATTTCACATGTATAAGTGAGTGTCAATTAAGGCACAACTATCTTCATCAATGACCTTGCCTCCATCATAAGGTCAGAGGTGGGGATGGTCTCTGATTGTATAACGTTCAGAACATATTTTGATGACTCAAAATCTGAAGCAGTCCATTTCCAAATGCAGGAAAGCTTGGACAATTTCCCAGTTTGGTCTGATAAGTGACAAATAACATCATGCTACACAAGTGCCAGGCAATAACCACCTCCAACAAATAGACTAACCATTGCCACTTGGCGTTCAATGCCTTTACCATGACTGAATCCTCCATTACTAACAACCGGAGTGTTAGTATTGACAGGAATTGAGCAGGACCAGCCAGCCTGCAATAGCAGGTCAGAGACTAGGAATTCTATGGTGATTAACTAATCTCCCACCACCCCAATGCCTGTCTACAATTTACAAGACACAAGTCAAAGGAGTGATGGAATACCTCCTATTTGCCTGAATGAGTGCAACTCCAGAAGCTTGACACTATCTAGGACAAAGCAGCACATTTGATTGCTATGATGCTCTCTGACAGTAATTGGGAGAGGTCAGTTCTCAGAGTTAAACATGATTTTGATTGATGATAAGTTTAATTTTTAGAATTGGTCACTGTGGTGGTTATTCAATGAACATATTCACATAAGGATGCCAATGTTCTTTAACACAAGAACATAAGTTTGTTCCAGAAAAGAAAATAAATAAACAAAACTATATGAAAAACAATTTAGAAAAGTCTTAAAATAAACAGCAAATAGAATTTCACCTTGCTTGCTTGACAAGATTATCTTTAACAGAAACTTAGTGTCAGAGAAATATCAATTCTATCTCAACATCTACACTTCTTTCTTAACTGACTCTCTCTTTGTGAGACTGCTGTGACAGTTTCACAACTTCTTTCCAATTCTGTTGGCCTGAAGCTCCCTTCTGTTCCAACAAGTGAAGACTTTTGTACAAACTTTGACAGCTTAGCAAACTTTGCAAACAAATACTTGTGCCAGCATGAAACTATTCTCCTGAAGCGAAAACATATTTCTTCTGAACTAAACTCCTGAAGTCATAACTAAACCAATAGGCTCTAGTCTGTTTCCACTTTTCTGTCATAAACCCAGCAGTATAGACGCAAATCAGTTAACAACAAAGGTATCCTGCTCAGAACCTAACAGTGTCTTCCTTGTAAATTATGTATTTAGGTCACTGTTCCAAGTGACTTACTGATTTTTTTGCTTAATAATGTTAGCTTTGCAAAGTGAAATCTGTTTTAACAATCTAAATTCAACAATTCTGTTATCATCCAAATCATCACCTTCAACAGTCGTTCCCTTCAAAACTAATACACAGTGGCAGCATATATGCCACCTACAAGATGTACTGCAGTAATACACCAAGCCTCTTTTGTCAAAACTTACCTAACCTCTGCCACCTAGAAGGACAAGGATAGCAAATATGCTGAAACACCAGCAATTTCCCCTTTGAGTTATATGTCATCCTGCCTTGGGAATATGTCACCATTCGTTCACGGTCTCTGGGTCAAAATCCTGCAACTCCCTTCCTGACAGTTCAGGAAAGCAGTTCACCACGACCTTCTGAAGAACAATAATACCTGGTGAAATCAGCAACACCCACCTCCCAAGAATAAATAACAGAAGACCGATGTATTTTAATAGTTGTAAACCCCTCTGCAGTTTAAAGAAAAATTGTCAGAGAAACTTCAGAGCAGCATACAAAGATACTCTGTACAAAAACTAGCAAAGAAGTTATTTGGGTAGTTATATCGAGACATTGAATAGTTGATGAAAAGTTGTGATGTTCTTGCTGAGAAATGGTCCATTCAAAGTTCCTTTCATTCCATGGTCAAGCACTAGAAAACTGTGGAATGAGACCATGTTGAATTCATTGAAGTAGATGGGAAAGAGTACCTTGTTTTAGTCAACAGCAAGTAAATAAATGTTGAGTCTATGCCAAAAATCACAAGTGCCAAAACCAGTGAGGTTTTGAGAAGTTGCTTTGTAACTTATTGGTTGCCAGAAGAGTTACTGTCAGATAATGGTCCATACTAAACGTCAGGAGAATTTGAGATGCTTGAGTAAGAATGCAGTTAAACACACTCTAATGCCACCACACCCCGTGACATTGAAAGTAATATGAAGTTGTAAAGGGGTCTTTGCAGATATCTCTGTTGGGCGACAAGTTAGACCATGGATTCCATGTTTTTCTTTAACACAACTAGACAAATCTCTTTTCTCTTCCTGAATTACAGTAGTGTTGTTACAGGTTGTTCTCTTTACAGTTTAGTGCTTGAATATTCTCTCAGGGCTAGGTTATTTTTCTTAAGCCCGGTGTCAGTAGCAAAGTAAGAGAAAATAATGAGAGTGAAGATGGTATACCAGACATGAAATTTGCGATGATTCAGTGCTGGTTAAAGGTCATGATGAAAAAATTACCAAAGTGACGAGGGACAGTATGCACCAAGTTTGTTTTTAAATTCCAAAGCCTTGAAAAGATCAATAAGTTAAGGTCATAGATTGACATTTGGAATTGCTGTGTTGCTGCCTTCATGTAGATGTGGTTGAGGGAAGGACAGGACTGGCAACGCATTGCTCCTGAGCAGAGGGTCTTCAGGCAGGACAGAGGCGAGTGTAAGGGAGGAGGCAGTATTGCATTATTTATTAAGGAGCTAGTTACTGTTTTTGTGGACCAGACCAAACCCCCTCAAAATGCTACATATCAAGGACACAGCCTAGATCATAACCTTTTAAAATTTTATTTAAAGATGACTATAAAGCTCTGGATTCCAGGTGTGATTCAATTGATCCACCACTGGACTTTGAGCAAAACATACTTTATTCTTACAATGCAGTTCAAATACAAACATAGAAAGAAGAATAGGCATAATTTTAATTTTATTGAAATATGTAATAAAATATTCTTTCACAACTAATTATCAGCTGTTTCAATATCCCATAAACATGGCCTTGGCAAAGGTAAATTCAGCAAAACAGATTTTCCTCCTGTGCTCTCTCCTTTCCAGTCCAGGAGAAAAGAACACCATAAGAAACAATCTAGCAGCAAGAGACAATTCATACTTTTTGCTACAGCAGAGGGAGAGATGTAGCTATCAACTTCAACAGTCAACCCCAAACCCCAGTTGAAAGCAAAACTAAAACCCTTGGCCTGTGGGAGCCTGACTCCACCCATTCATGCTTCTTTTATCTGAAAACAACACTCGGGGAGTTCAAAGCTGTTTACCCACTGCTTCTGATGTAGATATTCCAGCACACTGTGGCAACACCTCTCTGCAAGAGGAACAGCACAGAACAAATCCCTGTTAAAGGCACAATACCATCTCACTATAGTAAGGAGGTGGGGTGGGGGGGGTGTGTGGGGGGAGGCAGGGTGGACACAATACCTTGAAAGTGTGTTCAAACAAGGCTTTGTGGATCGAATTTAGGAATAAAACCGAGGTGGTCACACTAATAAGAATATGTTATAGATCCCCCAAACAATAATGGGCAATAGAGGAGCAGATATGTAGCAAATTCACTAAAGTGTGTAAAAAATAATAGGGTAATTAGGGGATTTTAACATCCTCAACATTATGTGGGATAATCATAGTTTAGAGAGGGTAGATTTCTTGAACTATGTTCAGGAGACTTTTTTATATTGACATGTAGAAGCAATATCAAGGGACAGGGCAGTGATAGCCCTAATATTGTGGACTGAAACCAGAGAGATGTTCAATATGGCAGTATTGGACCATTTCAGTGATTAGTGACCATGACACAGTGTGTTTTAAGTTTGTTATGTAAAAGGAGAAACATGGTTTGCAGTGAAGGGTTTTGGAGTGGGGGAAGGTAGATTTTATTAAAATAAGGTAGGAACAGTAAAAATAGACTGTAGACTGTAGAAGTCGACTATATAAATAGCAAAATTAGACTGGGAACATGTACCTCTGGGAAGGGAACAGCAGAACAGTGGGATGTGTTTAAGTAGGAAATGGGGAAAGTATAGACCCAACATGTTCTCTTCAGTGTGAAATGTAAGCACAACAAGCTCAGAGGACCTTTGATGTCTAGGGATTTTCAGAACTAGTTGAGAAAGAAAAGACAGGCTTTTAACAGGTACAATTGCAGATAAATCAATGGAGGTCTTAGAGGAGAATAGAAAAAGCAGGGGTCAACTTGAGAAAGTAAATAGGAGGGCAAAGAAGAGCAAGAAAAGAAATTGACAGGTAAGATTATGAAGAATCCAAATATATTCTATAAGTACATGAAGGGAAAGAGGATAACCAGGGAAAGGGTAGGGTCTACTGGGGACCAAGGAGACAATCTGTGCATAGAGCTGGGGAGTATTCGTAGGGTGTTAAACAAGTGCTTCACATCTATTTTCAATCAGGAGAAGAAAGATGTAGGTACAGAGTTCAGGAAGAGTGACTGAAAGGTTATTGAGCAGATTGACATAAGGAGGGAAGAGGTATTGGAGATTCTGTTGGTCTTAAAATGGACAGTTCCCCACAACCAGATGAGTTGTATCCCAGGTTGCTGGGGGAGATGAGGGAGGACATTACAGGGCCTCTGACCTAAAGTTTTAATTCTCTGACCACAGGGGAGATGTCAGTGGACTGGAGATAGCTGATGTGGTCCCACCTTTTAAGAAGGTTTGGAGAAATAAACCAAGGAATTACAGACCAGTGAGTCTCACATCACTGTTGGAGAAATGATTGGAGAAAATTCTGAAGGAGACAATTAATCTCCACTTGCAAAGACAAGGTTTGACCAGAGATAGAGAGCATGGCTTTGTCAGGGGGAGGTCATGGCTAACAAATCTGGAGGAACTTCTTGAGGAGGTGACCAGGTATATTGGCCAGGGCTGGGCAGTTGACGTAGTTTATTTGGAGTTCAGCAAAGTCTATGAATAGCTCCCACATGGCTGACTGATAAAGATGTTTAAAGCACATGGGATTCAGGGCAACTTGGCAAGTTGAATCCTAAATTGTCTTAGTGGTAGGAAGCACAGAGGAACAGAAGAATCTTGGAGTTCTTGTCCACAAATCCCTGAAGGCACCGGGACAGGTTATTAGGGTAGTTAAGAAAGCATACAGAGTACTTGCCTTTATCAGTAATGGCATAGATTAGAAGAGCAGGGAGCTCTACAGGACTGTGGTTAGGACACAGCTGGAGTACTGTGCGCAGTTCTGGCCACCACACTATCGGAAGAATATGATTGCACTGGAGGGATGCAGAGGAGATTCACCAGGATGTTGCCTGAGATGGAGGATATCAGCTATGAAGAGAGGCTGGATAAGGCAGGGTTATTTCCTTTAGAACAGAGAAGACTGAAGGGGCAATAGGTTGAGATGTAGAAGATTATACGGAGCATGGACTAGGTGGATAGAAAGCCGCCGTTCTCCTTAGTTGAAAGGTCAGTAACGAGGGGACTTTAGTTTACAGTGAAAGACAGGAGGTTTAGAAGGGATTTGAGGAATTGTTTTTACCCAGAGGATGCTGGGAATCTGGAATGCACTGCCGGGATAGTAGTTGAGTTAGGAAAATTCACGACCTTTGAAGAGTATGTGGATGTGCAGTTGAAATATCATAATATTCATGGATATGGGCCAAATACTGGAAAGTCAGATCCATGTAGCTTTAGAGTAATTTAGATTCGATGGGCTGAAGACACTGTTCTGTGCTGTATTATTGTATGACTCTATCGATACTCCCTTGCAGATTCCTTACATCCACATCACAACATGCCCTCACACCTATTTTTCTGTCCTCAGCACATTTGGATACATTACACTCTGCCCCCTCCAAGTCACTCATATAAATAGTCAATAATTGCAGCCCTCGGACTGTTCCTTGTGCACTCCACTAGTTGCATCTTTCTGATCTGGAAAAAAAACCCATGAATACTGATTCTCTATCTTCTACATGTTAACCAATTCTCAATCCATGCTAATACATTCCCCCAATACCATGAGCTCCTATCTCGCGCAATGACATTGTTTTTTTTTCTTTTTTTTAAATTTAACCCCCACACTACCACCTAAGTGCAGTAGTGCTTATTTTTTTCCCCAGCACCCATAGTGTGTGTGTGCAGGTGTGAGACACAGTGAAGGACACAAAGTGCACGAATCTTTATTCAAATTCCACCACCAGGAAGATAGGAAAACACCCGAGTGGCCAGTGATAAACACTGCCCTTCACATCAAAGGGCAGTGCTGTGTGATCAAAACAGTGAAGGGGAGGGTAGGGACTAAATCAAAATAGAGTTGAAGGGAGAAATGATGCACTCCACTCCCTGCGGCAATGACATTGTATATGGTACCTTATCAAACATGATTGATTGATTGATTGATTGTTGTCACATGTATCAAGATACACTGAAAAGTGTTGTTTTGTGTGCTATACTGGTAGGTCGTAACATAGCATTAGGGTAGCAGAACAGAGTGCAGCATACAGTGTTACAGCTACAGAGAAGGGACAGAGAGAGACAGAGATCAGAATTAATATTTGAGAGGTCCATTCAAAAGTCTGATAACAGTTGAGAAGAAGGTATTTGTGTTTGAATTCAATCTTTTATGCCTGATTTCTTCCTTAACAATGGATTCTAGCATTTTCCCAATGACAGATGTTAAAGCTAACACACCTTTAATTTCCTGCATGCCTCTCTTCTCAAACAGGGGCATTGCATTAATAGTTTTCCACTGGAACCCTCCAGTGAGATCTGGAATATTGCAACTAATATCTCCATTTCTTTATCTAGGGGCCATTCAGTAACTTCAGGTATTTTAATTTATGGGGACCATAATATTCTGAGTAATAATTTCACTCAGAAGAAGTGCAAGAGGACTGAAGGTGTCAATATTATACCACATGATAGAAACTGAGGAGAGAAACCAGGAAGTTTCAGGACATATAGCCTGACATTAGCAGTGGGAAGGTGGTGTAGATTATTAAAGGCAAATTTTGCATGCTTAACTTGATCAAGGTACTGCAGCAGATACAAAAGGAATATATTGCAAACGCTAGAAATCTGATGTTGTAGCTAATGACTGGGACATTAGGTGAAGGTTGTGGGCCAGCCTGCCAAACAGAAACTTGAGATCACACCTGTTTCCACCAGCTATGCCTCAATGTTATGTAGTCCAGGCAATGGCTTGACAGGAGTATTGTGGTTTCTTCCCCTCTAAGCCAGAAAGACCTGTCTCCAGGAGCTACTGACCAATTAGAGGGCTAGCAGCTCTTCGGTCTTGGTGGCCAATGCCAGAACTGCAGCAGTCCCCAGACTGAAAACAGTGACTGGGGTTCAGCAGTGTCTATTAGCAAGGTATTGAAGGCAGGCAAGTCAGTTGGTTCGGGAAAGTGTATCTTCCAACAGGGGTGGCCCTTACTGCAAGGCTAGCCCTCCATGAGCTGTAAGTAACTCAATCAAAGTGGACAACTCCCTTTCAATCCCATAGGATTGACTTGAATGAGTAACATACCTGTAACGTATCCCCATTTGCTGATGATATAAAGTTAGATAACAGAGTAAACGGTGAGGCTGCAGATGGACATAGATTGTATGATGAATGCACAACAGCATGCCAAATGGAATAAAACATGGCAATGTGCGAAGTCTTGGTTTTAAAAAAATAAGAAAAAACAGAAATCTTTTACCAATAGTAAGAGGCAGGGAAATTTTTCCAATTAAAGGAATCTGGGTGGCCTCATATATCCAATACAGAAGGTTAAGATGCAAGAACAGCAAGGCAGATGGTATGTTAGGTTTTTCTTTGCTAAAGGATTGAATTATAAGAGTCTTCCTACAATTATACAGGGCTTTGGTGAGGCCACATCTGGAGTACTGTGTGCATTTTTAATCTCCTTACGCAAAGAGGGACATATTAGCTTTCGAGAGAGAGCAACAAACACTCACTGGATTGGCCCTATGAATAAGGGGATCATACAGTGAGGGCGAGATTGAGTAAACTAGGCCTGTACTTTCAGGAGTTTAAAAGAATGGGAATTGGAATAATGGAAACATTTAAAGTTCTTAAGGGACTTGACGGGATTTTGCTGAGGAAATATTTCCTTCGGAGAAAGGGAGGACTGCAGATGCTGGAGATTAGAATCGAAAGTGTGGTGCTGGAAAAGCACAGCAGGTCAGGCAGCATCTGAGGAGCAGGAGAATCGACATTTCAGGCAGAAGCCCTTCCTCTTTCCCTCAGTTGATTCATCTAGTACATGGATGACAACTTTAAAATAAGTGGCCAACCAGTTGGGACTGAGACTGTGAAACTTTAGAATACTCTGCTACAGAGAGCTGATGGTGTTCACTTCTGGATTAGATTGAAGACAGAGATCAATCGATCTCTTGGAGTTGTGGAGATTACAAGTTTTGAGGAAGTTAGGATTGTGGAGTTGAGGTGTAAAATCAGCCGTGATCTTGTGGTATAGTCGAGCAGACTTCGAAGGCTGAATGGCCTTATGTTGTTCCTGCACTTATTGGGCTGAATATAGCAATACCATTGAGGTATCTATCATGATGGAGCCTCTTATGATAATTCTGATATCTCACCTTCTATTCTTACCAGGTAGTTTCTTCTGCTCATTGTGTAGTCCTCTTACCTCCCAAGCATTCTTTATTTCTATTGGACAGCTCTACCTGATCCTGCAGATTTGGAGCTATACCTGAGAAGGCAAATAGCAATGCCAGTGAAAAACCAACAATGCCTCCCTTTTGTGCATTAAAGTGAACTTTCCCGAGTACTAGAGTACTGTAAAACAAATTGCATCCAAAAATCAGCCAATAGCCAGAAATAGCAAGCCAGCAATTAACCTGTAATTGTTGTATGATTCCTTAAATGATGCTGGTAAAAGCATTTTCACATCAGATAGCATTATAAAGTGATAATCTATGCCAATCTGTAGCAAGTGAGGTATTTGGCTGATCCAAAATAGAATGTGGATAGTTTAAAACTGAAGCACAATTTTCTGCAGATGTTAACTCCAATGTAGAATGTTAGCGGCATGAGATCCTTACACAAGTGCTAATCATGGGCAGATCTTCTCCAACCAGGAACATGTTTCTCCCACCGAATTCTGGGAGAGTAGTAAGCCACTTAATGCCCAATGTGTGGCCCTAGTTTCAGTTTCTAAGCCAATGGGTTGAATTTTATGTTGGGCCGTGGTGCTACTCTCTTGATTGAAAGTCATGGTTTAAGCTTGTCTTTTCCTGGCTGGCAGGTTCCCCACCCGAGCTCATTTCATGGTCATCAAGCTGTTTACTTTCTCAGAGTCTGACTTTCTGAGGGAGTCACTTCTGGACACCCTGAGAAATTTCAGAACCAACCTGTTTAAGTGCTCCACTGACAGAGTGTGAGCAGTAAAGGTTTATAATCCGTTGGTGGGATTCCCATGAGTACTGTGATGTTGTTAGTATGGTGTTTGTGTTTATTTTGACTGCACACTAACGCCAGTCTTCCATTCAACAGATTACAACAGCAGTGAGCAGAAGCAAGCTTGCAAGAAGCATGAACTGTATGTGAGTTTTCGGGACTTAGGTTGGCAGGTAATCAATGGCATCTTTTTGTGCTTTTTTTTGTGAATGATTCAGAATTTTTTTACAGCAGCAATATCCTAGTCACTTCTTAGTGGTGGCAGGACTAGGGTGATGGACATTTCACAACATACTTCGACTCAATGCTGAATCCACAGGATTGACCTGTGCCTCAGTGATGGAGAATATTCAGATATTGGGCTTGATGTCATGACTTTACCAGAGGTAGAAAAGTGAGGGAAGAACAGAAAATTGTGCATTATGAGGTGTGCAATTTATATCCTTTGATAAATGCTGTCCTGATCCAGATCAAACATGGACAATTAGGGGCTGGAGAGAACAGGCAAAGACCATGGAGGGAGGATGATAAAATCTACAGGAGGTGTGCCAGTAGATCACTGGGAAAGGTTGGCTAATTGTGGTGAGCGATTGCAGGGAAGAATTAGATCAGTGGAGACAGAGAGATCAGATGTTGAGAAGCTTAGGAGATCAGCTGACGGGATCAGAAGATCCTTTGGAGGGGCTTTGGTGCAAGTGATCAGGGGCCCCTGAGTGTTTGCTAAGGAGAGAAGATGCAGATAGAGCTGTCAGAAGTATGTGTGGGAGTATCATGGAGTATTTGTGAAGTGGAATGGAGCAATCAGGTGAGAGGTCTTGCAGGGGTTTTGATTTATTGCTGGGGTGTTTTGGGGGTTAGCTTGAGAGACCTGAAAGAGACAACCCCTCTCCCCTCAGCCCAAAGGCAGTGTTGGGAACCCCTTCCCATCTTATTTTAGCTGCCTTTTCTCGAGCCCTGAGACACTCAGACAATCTTCGCGATGAAGCACTTATGCTCGAAAAATCGATTCTCCTGCTCCTCGGATGCTGCCTGACTGGCTGTGCTTTTCCAGCACTGTACTCTGGACTCTGATCTCCAGTGTCTGCAGTCCTCACTTTCTCACACTCAGACAATTGATATTGAAAGTAAACCACAGCTACAATTTGAGTCTCAGTGAAATGTTTAAATTATGGACTTGTTTAAACTTAGGGAGCAGGGTAGTGTCTGAGTTCCAACCATTAAAACTGAAAATGCAGTTGTTGGGTTCCCAATATCTGAATTTTCAGTTGCCGAAGCCTCTTCATTCGGGCTTATTCTATTTGAGGTTAACCTTCAGCCCAGTGATTCTGTGCATTTTATGTGGAAACGGTTTGATCTGAAAGACAAATTATAAAAAACATTTCAAGTTATGCCCTCCAACAACATAAAACTGGAACCAGTTGACCATTAACATCCATTTCTAATTACAGCTGTACAGCTTAGAGGATCTTTGTCTGAAAGTCCACAAGCCTGCGATGTCACAGGCTTGAATCAGTTAAATAAGTGAAAATGGGTGTGTAATGTGTAATGAGGTCACCTCCAGGCATCATTGCAGCTGGAACCAGGCAGAAGAGCTTAGAACCCAATTTCCTGGCCACCACTTGACCAAATCTGCTGACAATACAGTAACACCAGGCAGAGAATCGCCATTTGAGTCTCTTCACAGATAAAGATTTGCGCAATCTATGTTAAAAACTGATTCTCATCTTTCAACATTTTTCCATATTCAGAGCTCAGTAAGGGCAGATGTCTTTTAAAAATAGTTCAAATACCAGAGGTCCAAAAACATTACAGTCTTTACTGTTGATGCTTACAAACTGTAACAGTTTCAACATAGAGACCCTTCTATCTTTGGGGTGCATTGCTGCTATTGCTTAATCTAGAAGTTACCCACAGAGCAGTTACACTTTCAGGCCTGTATTTCTAGTTGCTTCCCCTATTCCTGCTCCTTGGTCTAAACGTGCTGTACATATTACTTTGGCTATGCAATGTTTTAAGAGCTCCACATTTTCCTCTGATTTGACTGCAATCTCATTCTATTCAACTATTTAAAGGGAAGAGCCTTTGTTTAAATCTGTAGACAGAATTGTTAACTGGACCTTCATTCAGACCTTTAACTCTTCCATGTGTACATCTTTCAGCACTGACCTGGAATTAAAGATTAATCTATTGCATGTTGTGACTAGCAACCCTTTAGGAAATGGATTGGTGTATTTTCTTCAATTTTGGTTTGTTTGGTCTGTAACATATGGAGACTTGGTGGAACCTTCCCCAGGGAGGTGTGAAACTGGCATTCGGCTCCTGAATCCAGCTCTGCTTTGATGAGAAACTTATTAAGGTTAGAATATTCACATGGTGAGCCCTTCATTGGCATGGTAATAAGTATTCATTGCACAGTGTCTGCCGGTGGGAGGACTCTTGAACCTGAAAGACGGTCAGAGGCCTTCTGGTTGTAGTCTGGTTGTAGTCCAAGCTAAACTAGGTGCTGGGTGCTCTTCCATCTGCTTGAAGCTAATACTCAATGTGGTGAGATGGTGGAGTCACTCTATAGGGGTGCCCTTTGATTCTAGCCTTGCGAACAGATGGCAGAGTGTGCAAGTAGGCCCATCACCTTCCAAAACCGGGAGATTCCCAATTGGCACCCCTATTAGTCTCTTAGCAACCCTAATTGTCTGCCTGCCTTGTGTGATTTTGCTGAGCCTTAACTAGCAGCAACTCTTTCCTGAAGCTGGCAGTCAACTACCCTTGAAAATTTTTGGGCCGGTTTTCCTCCATTTCTGATGTTGTTCAAAAATTGAGCCGCAGGAGTTGGGATACCTGGGTTGTGGCTTACTTTCCCTATATTCTGGATTCCAGCAGAAATACGCCCAGGAGAACAGCTCACAATGGAAAATCATTAGTTTCTATCAAAAGAAGGTCAACCCTGTGCAAGAATTGGAAACATTCTTTAAAACTATTCTGACCTTTTCATGTACCCAAGTGAGTCTTTGCAGTTCTGTTCTACTTGTAAATTCACGATCAATGTCAGCACTCTTCCTTTAAGTTAAGTCCACAGGGTGCTCAGGAAGATGGATATGTTAATGTGAGTAATATCAGCGAGCATGTCAATGAATTCCAACTATGAACTTGGTTTCATCGTCAATTTCTGTTGCATGGTACATATTTGTAATATATTCATACCTCTGTGTGTGAAATGCGTCTAAATCATCAACAAGTCTTTTTAATACATGATAACCTCTTCAGGTATAAGTTCTTTCTGAATTTTGAATGTTTTTCACTCATATAATGACATTGGAACACCTAACCACAAGTGAGTGACTGGAAAATGCTTTAGATTTGGCTGCAGTGCAAAACAATGCTGAAATCTCCTAAAGCGGTAGCACAAATTTAGTCAATAAACTCAATCCTTCCTGCCTCTGCTTCCAAACTACTGAACTAAAATGAAGCCTGGGTCTGCTCAAAAAGTTTCATGACAGTTAGTGTTTTTGAAGAATACATTTTCAGGCTATTTTCGGACAAACTATTCAAAATAATGGGGCTGGTGCAAAATGAGAATTATCTTATCAGTTTCGCATTGACCAGTGAAAGCTTTCTGCAATATATTAGCACTTTGTAAAACAGCACACAGGATTATTAATTTGAATTGATTTAATCAAGACTATTGAGGGTATGCCGCACATAAGATGTAGCTAATGGAGTTTTCAGAAAGAATAGATAGTTCTTTTTACATTATTGAGATAACTGGATTATAATTGCCTAATCTGTTTCTAGGATTGGATCATAGCCCCAGAAGGCTATGCAGCTTTCTATTGTGATGGAGAGTGCTCTTTTCCACTCAATGCTCACATGAACGCTACAAACCATGCAATTGTGCAAACACTGGTATGTGCCATAATCTTCTAAATTCATATATATTCATAACTTTTGACTAGATTTTTAAAAATTTGAATATTGAAGGATGAGGAGTGACCTAATAGAAGCTTACAAAATTGTGAGAGGCATGGATAGTTGGAGACTTTTTCTCAGGGTAGAAATGTCAACTACCAATAGGCAAAGGTTTAAGGTAAAAGGGAGAACATTTAAAGGTGATGTGAGAGGCAAGTTGTTTTACACAGAGGGTGGTAAGTGCCTGAATGGGCTGCCTGTAGAAGTGGTGGAGGCAGATACAAAAGCAAAGATTAAGAGCATCTTGCCATATATATGAATAGGTGGGGAATGGAGGGATATGGACTGCATGGAGGCAAAAGGTTTTTAGTTTAGAAAGGCATCATGTGTGGGCGTAGTCTTGGTTGTCCAAAGCGCCTGTTTCTGTGCTGTACTGTTCTTTGTTCTAAATTCATAGTCTCAGATATCAGTCTGTGAAGCTTGTCAGATCTGGTTTCCTTAATTTTCCATGATGCAGATGCAGTTGGAATTTATAACCTTTTTGAGCCAAATTCTCGCAAACCATATTTTATTAAATTGGCTAAAGTTTAATGAATGCATTGTTAGTATGTTGCCAGTGTTATGTTAGAATTGAGCAGCAGTGGTATAGAAGATGGATTGTGTAACTCTTAACTTTTGAATAGTTTTGACCAGCCAATTATCCTTGAAAGTGATAGTTCTTTAGAGAAGCTATTTCAGTCATATATTTACTATGGTACAGTGAAGAGGAATATGCAAATATTAAAATATAATTAAAGAAATTCCAATGCTAGGATAGTTCTATTCTTTATGGTTAGTATATTGTCACAAAAATATCAATACATAAGCAACTCTTGTGTTCTCTTCTCTCTGGTTCAGTGATGGGTCTGTGTTTCTGTTAAAAAATAACAGCATTTTTACAACATAAAATGTTCCATT
The DNA here is from genome assembly GCF_004010195.1 of Chiloscyllium plagiosum. Lineage (NCBI taxonomy): Eukaryota > Metazoa > Chordata > Chondrichthyes > Orectolobiformes > Hemiscylliidae > Chiloscyllium > Chiloscyllium plagiosum. The sequence goes on from NC_057712.1 coordinate 32,863,273, forward strand.
TTGTACACAGTAACTTTTTTTTAACTAAAATTACAAGGAGGTTAAACTTATTCTAATTGTTTCTTCACTCGAACATTGGACATATTTCCATTATAACAATTTTTGATAAAAGACTCGGAAATTGATGTACACTCAGCAGCTGTGGATGGTTGGATCATATAAATGTAGTGTGATTCCTGTGTTTTTAAAGTGCGATAATCAATTGAGTGTAATTGAGCCCTGAAAGACAATTCATCTGATCCTGAAGATGCCACTGGTTCATCATGATCTCATTAAATGGTGGACCAGGATTTAAGGCTGAGTGAACTCTTATATAATATTCTATTGAGCATTAGATAAGTCAGCAATTTTTTTTCATGAGATTTTGTGATCCACGGGTTTGGCCCAACATGTCTTAATGGCTTATCAATCAATCCATCAGCAAATAGTTCAGGAACTTTTATTTTTCTCGGCCTACACATGTTTGGAACATGTCTGTTTATTTAAGAATATTGTTTCCACTTGCAGGTTCACTTGATGTTCCCTGACAACGTCCCCAAACCTTGCTGTGCGCCAACTAAGCTAAATGCAATCTCTGTGCTGTACTTTGACGACAGTTCAAATGTAATATTAAAGAAATACAGAAACATGGTGGTAAGATCATGTGGTTGCCACTAGCTGGGAATTTCAAAGAGGAAGAGGACCCAATTAAAAATACAATCTTTAAACCATCTTTAAATTTTCACCAAGGGATCCCAAATTGGGTTTGAAGGTGCTTCATGTACAGTGTTATGTATATAGTACTCGTTGTGCTTATAATTTATTTCTTTCAATTTAACTACTTTGCTACATGAAAATTAAAACAGATGTTCTCAGTCCTTTCTGGTAGTGCACAAAAAACAACTGTGGTTGACTAAATATTTATTCAGTAGAGCTGAAAACTGGTACATTTTTAGACAAAGCTTTTCTTTATGAAACAAACATTGCAAAGGTGGTAAATGGTTTATTAACTTATCTGATTTCCTGCTATATATATTTTTTTTATAAACAGAGGAATTTAAAAATATTTTTACACACTTCATCTCTTGCTGAAACTGTGCTATATAAAATATTAGAGATTAAAATGTTGTCTAATTATTGTCCTATCCATCATGTACTGTGTATCTACAAACTTGCTGGCCATTATGAAAAAGTATTTGCAATTCTCCTGATGATTCATTCTTAATTTCAGAACCACACTAACTAGTTACTTGTATCTATTTAGTCCATAAATTCAAAATATTGACATCACGTTGTAGAAACATCTCCCCTTACACTGAAAAAATGTAATGGACAGCTGGATGGACATTGAGGTTTTGTCCCAGGGAGTCACACAGTGGAATATGCATTTCTCCGGACAAACTGTCAGTCTTTGCATTCTATCACTAAGTTTCCTCACTGTGAAAACAGTCATTATGAATAAGCTGAATTCAAAGGTGCGGAATTGATGGTTCAGTGGTACAGAACCTTGGACCTATCCCACCTAGAATACTGTGTTTGGTTTTGGATACCACTTCTCAGGAAGGATATATTAATCCTTGATGGTTCACCAGGAAGTTTACCACAGCTTAACCAGCATAATCCAAGACTTGGGCCAATAATCTTTGTTATAGGCAAGAGAATTATGGCATCAAAGGCAGGCAAATGTGATTGAGGTGTTAAGCAGCTATGGCAGAATAAACACGGGTTGACTGATCTACTCCTGTTCTTGTCTTCCTATGCCCCCAAAACCCAGTTTAACTCATGTTTTCTGGACTCACTGAAACTGCCTGTGTTTTACTTCTTCTGATCTAGTATACTTTCCCAAGGCTGATTAATCACGATAATCATTTTCTAAATCATTTGGTATCAGCCTGAAGCTGTGTGTGAAGTCAAAAACAGCATTTTTGGTCATGATGTACTCTTTTCAAGAAATTGTTACGTGTGCTTTTAAGTTGACTTTGAACCTGGATTCTGGAAACTTTCCAACATAAAATACTCATTAGCTGAGATAAAAGAGATCTGTGCAGCCCTGAGCCTAGCAAATCGGTGAAAAGTAGGGTATAAACAAAAGATGCGGATCTTATATTCTCTTCTGGTCTTACAGATGTTATTGTTTTAAATAAATGAGATAATGTAAAGCTCAGTGTGTTTCTTTAAGAGCATCTATTCCAGCTATTCAATCACTGACAGTAGGGTGACTAGTATGTAATCTAAATGATGCCATTAAAGGGGGGTAATTGGAGAAACATGGGCTGAAGCAACTACCCAAGCCTTTAATACAGTGGAATGTAAGTTAAGCAACCATCCACAGTCTCTCCTTTTAATCGAGACTAAATTCTTCACTTCAGCTATGCTGCTGTGAGGAGATGCCACCTTGCAAGTAAGATTAGAGTTAATGTCACTGCTGTCTCATTAGAGAGAGAGGTTTGGTGATGAGTTCAACCCAAGGGTCACCATGCCGCAGGTGAGGGGAGATCTTGAGAAGGTGGGATTTTCATGGTAACCCTCAGCCAGTGCAGGGATCGATGATTTAGTGTTAGAGAACCCTGGTGCAGGAATTGAACTTGCACTGTTAATATCGCTCACCAGACATCCAAACAACTGAGCTAACCAACCCCAATGCAAGTAAAGAACATCATGACTTCAACAACCTTTCACGCTTCTGACTCCTGTGGTGCACAAAGAGGCCTTTAGCCTGTTGTATCTGTGCTGGATCTTTGGAAGGGTATTACGATTGGGATTACTGACATTGCCAAACTAAAATTCCCTTTGTCTTGCAAATGTTTTCCTTTCAAATGTATTTATCAAAATACCTTTAGGAAGTTAATATTGAGTCTGCTTCTATCATCTTTTCAAGCAGTACATTCAGAGTACATTAACTTGTTGCATAAAAATAGGAACCATTCTCCCCTTTACCCAATTATTTTTGCCAAACTTTTGTTTAACTTGGTGTCTTTTCATAATTGATTCTTCATGTAGTTTTATCTTCATGTACTCTTATTAAAATCTGTTAAGCTTAACTGTTTTTGTTAAATCTCCCTTTAACTTCCAAATTTTGAGATCTATTTAACTGAAGTCAGTATGTTTTAATAAAACCTTCAGTAGGATTGTCTTTTCACATTATTGAATTTGTATTCCTGTATTCATGCAGCACAGCTAATTTTCAACATGAATTCTCAGATTATTTGGCACCGTTCATGAACATAAAAGTTATTTTAATTTACCTATATGCATAATTTATATTGAAAAGGAATCAGAAAATTGTTCTTCATAGTTGATTTTAATATTTCAGACTGGTAGTACACTTCCTGAGTTATCTTTTTGTGTGTGTTGGGACTTTACGTGTGGAATAATTGGTATAAGTACAACTTCCAGAACAATGCAAGAATTGTGAAATTTGGTAGATGATCAGATTGGTTCATATTCTGTACTGATAAGACATACAAGCTATACTGCTTGAAATGGCTTGTTTACACAGACATATAGCATTGAATTTTTAATATTCAGAGATAAAGAATAAAATAAAGGTTTGGTTTAATTTGGTACCTCTCATGACCTCAGGACATCTCAAGATAATGGTGTACTTTTGCAGTATAGTTACTGTTACAGTAGATAGCTGATGGCAGCAAACTCTTACATACAGCAATTTGATAATGACCACGAAATGGGTTTTTAGACAATGCTTGAGGGATGTATATTGGCCAAGACACTGGACATAGTTCCTCACCTGTTGTTTGAAATAATACCAATTCAGCTTTTATGGCTTTTTACATTTATCTTTTCACATGAAAGAAGGCACCTCTGACAGTGCTGCTCTGGAACATTGGCAGAGATTTTGTGTGCAAGTCTGTGGAGTGGGACTTTGACTCCACATCATTCTTCTGACTCTGAGGCACGTCCTTAGTTCCACCTCTCACAGACAGTACTGGATGTAAAGTTTTAATGATTTTACGGCCCTGCTTGAAAGAGTCCTTCACAGATATTGAGGAACAATTTTTCTCATTGGTTATGTTTATTTTTCATATCAGGGAACATTTAAATTTGTAATATTAACGTTGTCTATTTTAGCAGCATCTTTGTCCAAAATGGCAATTAAATAATGAAAGACTTTGGAGCTCTGTTTTGTATGAAAGTCACATACCAGTATTGTATGTATGTATGTATGTTATACAGGAATATATTTTCTGGAATAAAAATGTCAAAGTGTCAACAGTTGAACTGTGATTTTTTTTTTCTGTTCGACCAATAGGGTTCTGCAGTGACAACCTTTGTTCTTTATCAATAACTCATCCTTGATGACAAAGTTAGACAGCTGTAAGGCAGTTATGGGTTTCTAATGATACTCTAGACTGCAGGCCTGAAACTTGTGCCACTTATGACCTCATTTCCACTTAATAACACATGTACACACATATGCTTTCTATAATATGTCTCATCACAGTCTTATTGGAAGGCTTTGAAAGTTCAGTTTAATTTTTCTGTCTTATTTAGGTCTGTGCAGGTTTTGCTGTCATGAGGCAAAACATTTTCTATTCTTCACTGAAATCAAATATATTTACCAAGAAATACCATCTAAAAGGTCACTGTTTTCACTCAAAGGGTGTGGGTTTTAAATATGTCCAATGGTGTGGAGAAGTTAACACACATGTTAAATATTCATGGGATGATTTCATGAATCATATCCAGAAGTTGCTGGAAAAGCTCAGCACATCTGACAGCATCTGTGATGAGAAATCAGAGTTAATGTTTCAGGTCCGGTCACCCTTCATCAAAACTGGTCTGAGGATGAGTCGTTGGACCTAAAACTTTAACTCTGATTTCTCTGCACAGGTGCAGCCAGACCTGCTGAGCTTTTCCAGCAACTTCAGTTTTTGTTTCTGATTTACAGCATCTGCAATTCTTTGGGTTTCCATCAACCATCAACTTTACGAAAATAGGAGAATCACGACACTGTTTCACTCATTTTTCTCACTTTCGTACTGAAAGCATAGTTGGGACATGTGGTTACTGGAAATAAAATATTGCTGCCAATGCTGTTTGTTATATAAGGTTGTAAGAGTCTGAATGAGTTAATACTGCATGAGGAGTGCCTTAATTGCCTTCATTAAGATAAAGTCAAACAGGCTTGTTGAGAGAACAGCTTTGGATCTTGAAAGAATAGGACCTATCATTCAGGTCCCTCAAATACTTTCTGGAACAATATCTATCAGATCAATGTAACATATACGAACTTGAAATCATGCATTAAACTAAATCTGACAGGCAAGCTGCTTCTTGTTAGAGGGCAGCTACTTTCTACTCTAAAAAACCATGCCATGAAGCCCTGTAGATGGCAACCCTTAAAGAGGATGCTGGCTGTAAATCTCATACAACATGGTGATCAGCAGTAAGGATTGTACATACAACACGGTAATCAGCAGTAAGGATTGTACATACAACATGGTAATCAGCAGTAAGGATTGTACATACAACATGGTAATCAGCAGTAAGGATTGCACAGACAACATGGTTAACAGCAGTAAGGATTGTACATACAACATGGTGAACAGTAGTAATGTTTACGCATACAACATGATGAACAGCAGGAAGGATTGCGCATACAACATGGTGAACAGCAGTAAGATTGCACATGCAACATGGTAATCAGCAGTAAGGATTGCACATACAGCATGGTGAACCTCAGTAAGGATTGCACATGTAACATTGTGAACAGCAGTAAGGAATATGTGTACACGATGGTGAAGAGAAGTAAGATTGCACATACAACATGGTGTACAGCAGTAAGGATTGCACACACAACATGGTGGTCAGCAGTAAGGATTGCACAGACAACATTGTGAACAGCAGTAAAGATTGCACATACAACATGTTGAAGAGCAGTAAGGATTGCAGAGACAACATGGTAAACAGCAGTAAGGATTGCAAATACAACATGGTGATCAGCAGTAAGGATTGCACAGACAACATGGTGATCAGCAGTAAGGATTGCACATACAACATGGTTAACAGCAGTAAGGATTGCACAGACAACATGGTGATCAGCAGTAAGGATTGCACATACAACATGGTGATCAGATGT
>NC_057712.1:32869851-32874045 GCF_004010195.1 Chiloscyllium plagiosum
CATGGAGATAAGCCGTAAGGATTGCGTGTATAAAATTGATAGCAGCAGTAAGCATTGTACATACAACATGGAGATAAGCAGTAAGGATTGCGCATACAACATGGAGATCAGCAGTAAGGATTGCGCATACAACATGGAGATCAGCAGTAAGGATTGCGCATACAACATGGTGAACAGCAGGAAGGATTGTGCATACAACATGGGATCAGCAGAAAGGATTGCGCATACAACATGATGAACACCAATACAGATTGCGCATACAACATGGTGAACACCAGTAAATATTGCGCATACAACATGGTGAACACCAGTAAGGATTGCACATACAACATGGTGAACAGCAGTAAGGATTGCACGTGCAACATGGAGAACAGCAATAAGGATTGCACATACAACATGGTGAACAGAAGTAAGATTTTACATACAACATGGTGAACAGCAGTAAGGATTGCGCATACAACATGGTGGACTGCAGTAAGGATTGCACATACATCATGGAAGTCAGCAGTAAGGATTGCTCATATAACATGGAAGTCAGCAGTAAGGATTGCACATACAACATTGTGAACACCAGTAAGGATTGCGCATAAAACATGTGAACACCAGTAAGGATTGCACTTACAACAGTGAGATCAGAAGTAAGGATTGCACATACATCATGGTGAACAGCAGTATGGATTGCACAGACAAGATGGTGAACACCAGTAAAGATTGCGCATACAACATGGTAAACAGCAGTAATGATTGCGCAAACAACATGGTGAACAGCAGTAAAAATGCGCATATAACATGGTGAACACTAGTAAGGATTGCGCATATAACATGGTGAACACCGGTAAGGATTGCACATACAACATGGTGAACAGCAGTAAGAATTGCACGTGCAACATGGAGAACAGCAATAAGGATTGCACATACAACATGGTGAACAGAAGTAAGATTTTACATACAACATGGTGAACAGCAGTTAGGATTGCGCATACAACATGGTGGACAGCAGTAAGGATTGCGCATACAACATGGTGAACAGAAGTCACGAATGCACACACAACATGGTGAACAGCATTAAGGATTGCACATACAACATTGTGAACAGCAGTAAGGATTGGGCATACAACATGGTGAACGGCAATAAGGATTGCGCATACAACATGGTGTACAGCAATAAGTATTGTACATGCAAAAACGAGAACTCCAATATGGATTGCACATAGAAAATGGTGAACAGCAGTAAGGATTGTGCATACAACATGGAGAACACGAGCAAGATTGCACAAACAACATGGTGAACAGCAATAAGGATTGCACATGCAACATGGAGAACAGCCGTAAAGATTGCAGAGACACAACGTTGAACACCAGTAAGATTGCACAGACTACATGGTGATCAGCAGTAAGGATTGTGCATACAACATGCTGATCAGCAGTAAGGATTGCGCATACAACATGGTGAATAGCAGTAAGGATTGCACAGACTACACGTTGAACAGCAGTAAGTTTGCAGATAAAACATGGTGATCAGCAGTAAGAATTGCGCAAACAACATGGTGATCAGCATAAGGATTGTGCATACAACATGGTGGACAGCAGTAAGGATTGCGCATACAACATGGTGAAAAGCAGTAAGGATTGTACAGACAACGTGTTGAACAGAAGTAAGATTGCACATACATCATGGTGATCAGCAGTAAGGATTGCGCATACAACATGGTGGACAGCAGTAAGGATTGCGCATACAACTTGGTGAACAATAGTTCAGAGTGCGCACATAACATGGTGAATAGCAGTAAGGATTGCGCATATAACATGGTGATCAGGAGTAAGGATTGCACATGCAACATGGTGGAGAGCAGCAAGCATTGCGCATACAACATGGTGAACAGCAGTCAGGATTGCGCATACAACATGGTGAGCAGCAGCAAGAATTGCACATACAACATGTTGAACAGCAGTACGGATTGCACATACAACATGTTGAACAGCAGTAAGCATTGCGCATACAACATGGTGAACAGCAGTAAGATTGCACATACAACATGGTGAACAGCAGTAAGTATTGCACATACAACATGGTGAACAGCAGTAAGGATTGCACAGACAACATGGTGAACAGCATTAAGGATTGCGCATATAACATGGTGAACAGCAGTAAGGATTGCACATACAACATGGTGATCCGGGGTAAGGATTGCGCATACAACATGGTGATCAGCAACAAGGATTGTGCATACAACATGGTGAACAGCAGTAAGGACTGCACATACAACATGGTGAACAGCAGTAAGAATTGCGCATACAACATGGTGAACAGCAGTAAGGATTGTGCATTAAACATGGTGAACAGCAGTAAGGACTGCACATACAACATGGTGAACAGCAGTAAGGATTGCGCATACAACATGGTGAGCAGCAGTAAGGATTGCACATACAACATGGTGAACACCAATAAAGATTGCGCATACAACATGGTGAACACCAGTAAAGATTGCGCATACATCATGGTGAACAGCAGTGAGGATTGCACCGACAACATGCTGAACAGCAGGACGGATTGTGCATACAACATGGTGAACAGCAGGATGGATTGTGCATACAACATGGTGAACAGCTGTACGGATTGCACAGACAACATGTTGAACAGCAGTAAGAATTGCGCATACAAAATGGAGAACAGCAGTAAGATTGCGCATACAACATGGCGAACAGCAATAAGGCTTGCACAGACTACGTTGCGATTAGCAGTAAGGATTGCACAGACAACATGGTGAACAGCAGTAAGATTGCACATACAACATGGTGATCCGCAGTAAGGATTGCGCATACAACATGGTGATCAGCAACAAGGATTGTGCATACAACGTGGTGAACAGCAGTAAGGACTGCACATACAACATGGTGAACAGCAACAAGGATTGTGCATACAACGTGGTGAACAGCAGTAAGGACTGCACAGACAACATGGTGAACAGCAGTAAGGATTGCACATACAACATGGTGAACAGCTGTAAGGATTGCACATACAACATGGTGAACAGCAGTAAGATTGCACATACAACATGGTGATCCGCAGTAAGTATTGCACATACAACATGGTGAACAGCAGTAAGGATTGCACAGACAACCAGGTGAACAGCAGTAAGGATTGCGCATACAACATAGTGAACAGCAGTAAGGATTGCACATACAACATGGTGAACAGTAGTAAGGATTGCACAGACTACGTTCCAATCAGCAGTAAGGATTGCACAGACATGGTGAACAGCAGTAAGCTTGCACATACATCATGGTGATCAGCAGTAAGGATTGCTCATATAACATGGAAGTCAGTAGTCAGGATTGCACATACAACATTGTGAACACCAGTAAGGATTGCGCATAAAACATGTGAACACCAGTAAGGATTGCGCTTACAACAGTGTGATCAGCAGTAAGGATAGCACATACATCATGGTAAACAGCAGTATGGATTGCACAGACAAGATGGTGAACACCAGTAAAGATTGCGCATACAACATGGTAAACAGCAGTAATGATTGCGCAAACAACATGGTGAACAGCAGTAAAGATGCGCATATAATATGGTGAACACCAGTAAGGATTGCACATACAACATGGTGAACAGCCGTAAGGAATGCGCTTATAACATGGTGAACACCAGTAAGGATTGCACATCCAACATGGAGATCAGCAGTAAGGATTGCATATACATCATGGTGATCAGCAGTAAGGATTGCACATACAACACAGAGATCAGCAGTAAGGATTGCGCATATAACATGGTGAATAGCAGTAAGGATTTCACATACATCATGGTGAACAGCAGTAATGATTGTGCATCCAACATCGTGAACAGCATTAAGGAATGCGCTTATAACATGGTGAACACCAGTAAGGATTGCACATCCAACATGGAGATCAGCAGTAAGGATTGCATATACATCATGGTGATCAGCAGTAAGGATTGCACATACAACACAGAGATCAGCAGTAAGGATTGCGCATATAACGTGGTGAACAGCAGTGGGGATTGCGCATACAACATGGAGAACAGCAGTAAGATTGCGCATACAACATGGCGAACAGCAGTAAGGATTGCACAGACTACATTGCGATTAGCAGTAAGGATTGCACAGACAACGTGGTGAACAGCAGTAAGATTGCACATACATCATGGTGATCAGCAGTAAGGATTGC
>NC_057712.1:32874769-32882785 GCF_004010195.1 Chiloscyllium plagiosum
CATACAACATGGTGAACAGCAGTAAGGATTGTGCATACAACATGGTGAGCAGCAGCAAGGATTGTGCATACAACATGGTGAACAGCAGTAAGGACTGCACATACAACATGGTGAACAGCAGCAAGGATTGCACATACAATATGGTGAACAGCAGTAAGGACTGCACATACAACATGGTGAACAGCAGTAAGGATTGTGCATACAACATGGTGAGCAGCAGCAAGGATTGCACATACAATATGGTGAACAGCAGTATGGATTGCACATACAACATGTTGAACAGCAGTAAGCATTGCCCATACAACATGGTGAACAGCAGTAAGATTGCACATTCAACATGGTGAACAGCAGTAAGGATTGCGCATACAACATGTTGGACAGCAGTAAGGATTGCACATACAACATGGTGAACAGCAGATAGGATTGCACATACAACATGGAGATAAGCAGTAAGGATTGCGCGTATAAAGTTGAGATCAGCAGTAAGCATTGCACATACAACATGGAGATCAGCAGTAAGGATTGCGCATACAACATGGTGAACAGCAGTAAGGATTGTGCATACAACATGGGATCAGCAGTAAGGATTGCGCATACAACATAGAACATAGAACATAGAACATAGAACACAACATGGTGAACAGCAGAAAGTCCCCCATAACAACCACCCTATTACTGTCACTCATCTCCTGAATCACCTTCCCTATCCTTTCTTCAATGATTCATGGTGAACACCAATAAAGATTGCGCATACAACATGGTGAACACCAGTAAAGATTGCGCATACAACATGGTGAACAGCAGCATGGATTGCGCATACATCATGGTGAACAGCAGTGAGGATTGCACCGACAACATGCTGAACAGCAGGACGGATTGTGCATACAACATGGTGAACAGCAGGATGGATTGTGCATACAACATGGTGAACTCCAGTTAGGATTGCGCATATAACATGGTGAACACCAGTAAGGATTGCGCTTACAACAGTACGATCAGCAGTAAGGATTGCGCATACAACATGGTGAACAGCAGTACGAATTGTGCGTACAATATGGTGAACTCCAGTTAGGATTGCGCATATAACATGGTGAACACCAGTAAGGATTGCGCTCACAACAGTACGATCAGCAGTAAGGATTGCGCATACAACATGGTGAACTCCAGTAAGGATTGCACCAATAACATGGTGATCAGCAATACGGATTGCACATACAACATGGTTAACAGCAGTAAGGATTGCACAAACAACATGGTGAGCACCAATAAGGTTTGCGCATATAACATGGTGAATAGCAGTAACGAATGCACATATAACATGGTGAACAGCAGTTAGGATTGCGCATACAGCTTGGTGAACACCAGTAAGGATTACGTACACAACATGGAGATCAGCAGTAAGGATTGTACATACAACATGGTGATCAGCAGTAAGAATTGCGCATACAACATGGTGAACAGTAGTAAGGATTGCACAGACTACGTTGTGATCAGCAGTAAGGATTGCACAGACAACATGGTGAACAGCAGTAAGATTGCACATACATCATGGTGATCAGCAGTAAGGATTGCTCATATAACATGGAAGTCAGCAGTCAGGATTGCACATACAACATTGTGAACACCAGTAAGGATTGCGCATAAAACATGTGAACACCAGTAAGGATTGCGCTTACAACAGTGAGATCAGCAGTAAGGATAGCACATGCATCATGGTAAACAGCAGTATGGATTGCACAGACAAGATGGTGAACAGCAGTAAAGATTGCGCTTACAACATGGTGAACAGCAGTAAAGATGCGCATATAATATGGTGAACACCAGTAAGGATTGCACATACAACATGGTGAACAGCCGTAAGGAATGCGCTTATAACTTGGTGAACACCAGTAAGGATTGCACATCCAACATGGAGATCAGCAGTAAGGATTGCATACACATCATGGTGATCAGCAGTAAGGATTGCACATACAACACAGAGATCAGCAGTAAGGATTGCGCATATAACATGGTGAATAGCAGTAAGGATTTCACATACATCATGGTGAACAGCAGTAATGATTGTGCATCCAACATCGTGAACAGCATTAAGGAATGCGCTTATAACATGGTGAACACCAGTAAGGATTGCACATACAACATAAAGATCAGCAGTAAGGATTGCGCATATAACGTGGTGAACAGCAGTGGGGATTGCGCATACAACATGGAGAACAGCAGTAAGATTGCGCATACAACATGGCGAACAGCAGTAAGGATTGCACAGACTACATTGCGATTAGCAGTAAGGATTGCACAGACAACGTGGTGAACAGCAGTAAGATTGCACATACATCATGGTGATCAGCAGTAAGGATTGCTCATAGAACTTGGTGATCAGCAGTAAGGATTGCACATACAACATGGTGAACAGCAGTAAGGATTGCACAGACAACATGGTGAACAGCAGTAAGATTGCACATATAACATGGTGAATAGCAGTAAGGATTTCACATACATCATAGTGAACAGCAGTAATGATTGTGCATCCAACATCGTGAACAGCATTAAGGAATGCGCTTATAACATGGTGAACACCAGTAAGGATTGCACATACAACATAGAGATCAGCAGTAAGGATTGCGCATATAACGTGGTGAACAGCAGTGGGGATTGTGCATACAACGTGGGACCAGCAGAAAGCATTGCACATACAAGATGGTGAACACCAGTAAAGATTATGCATACAACATGGTGAACAGCAGTATGGATTGCACATACATCATGGTGAACAGCAGTAAGGATTGCTCATACATCATGGTGAACAGCTGTACGGATTGCACATACAACATGGTGAACAGCAGTAAGGATTGCACATACATCATGGTGAACAGCTGTACGGATTGCACAGACAACATGTTGAACAGCAGTAAGAATTGCGCATACAACATGGAGAACAGCAGTAAGGATTGCACAGACTACGTTGCGATTAGCAGTAAGGATTGCACAGACAACATGGTGAACAGCAGTAAGATTGCACATACATCATGGTGATCGGCAGTAAGGATTGCTCATAGAACTTGGTGATCAGCAGTAAGGATTGCACAGACAACGTGGTGATCATCAGTAAGGATTGCACAGACAACATGGTGAACAGCAGTTAGGATTGCACAGACAACATGGTGAACAACAGTAAGATTGCACATATAACATGGTGATCAGCAGAAAGGATTGCACAGACAACATGGTGAACAGCAGTAAGGATTGCACATCCAACATGGTGAACGCCAGTAAGGATTGCACATACAACATGGTGAACAGCAGTAAGGATTGCACATACAACATGGTGATTAGCAGTAAGGATTGCACATACAACATGGTGAACAGCAGTAAGGATTGCACATACAACATGGTGAACGCCAGTAAGGATTGCACAGACAACATGGTGATCAGCAGTAAGGACTGTACAGACAACATGGTGAACAGCAATAAGACTTGTGCGCACAACATGGAGAACACCAGTAAAGATTGCACCTGCAACATGGCGAACAGCCGCAAGGATTGCACATACAAGATGGTGAATAGCTGGAAGGATTGCACATACAACATAGTGATCAGCAGTAAAGATTGCACTGACAACATGCTGAACAGCAGTAAGGATTGTGCATACAACATTGTAATCAACACGAGGGATTGCAAATACAACATGATGAACAGCAGGAAGGATTGCGCACACAACATTCGAACACCAGTAAAGATTGCGCATACAACATGTTGAACAGCAATAAGGATTGCACGTGCAACATGGTGAACAGAAGTAAGATTTTACATACAACATGGTGAACAGCAGTAAGATTGCACATACATCATGGTGATCAGCAGTAAGGATTGCTCATATAACATGGAAGTCAGCAGTAAGGATTGCACATACAACATTGTCAACACCAGTAAGGATTGCGCATAAAACATGTGAACACCAGTAAGGATTGCACATATAAAATGGTGATCAGCAGTATGGATTGCACATTCAACATGGTTAACAGCAGTAAGGATTGCACAAACAACATGGTGAGCATCAATAAGGTTTGCGCATATAACATGGTGAACAGCAGTAAGGAATGCGCATATAACATGGTGAACAGCAGTTAGGATTGCGCATACAGCTTGGTGAACGCCAGTAAAGACTACGTATACAACATGGAGATCAGCAGTAACGATTGTGCATACAACATGGTGATCAGGAGTAAGGATTGCGCATACAACTTGGTGAACAGCAGTTCGGAGTGCGCACATAACATGGTGAATAGCAGTAAGGATTGCACATGCAACATGGTGAAGAGCAGTAAGGATTGCACATACAATATGGTGAACAGCAAATAGGATTGCACATTCAACATGGAGATAAGCAGTAAGGATTGCGCGTGTAAAATTGAGATCAGCATTAAGCATTGCACATACAACATGGAGATAAGCAGTAAGGATTGCGCGTATAAAATTGAGATCAGCATTAAGCATTGCACATACAACATGAAGATCAGCAGTAAGGATTGCGCATACAACATGGAGATCAGCAGTAAGGATTGCACATACAACATGGTGAACACCAATAAAGATTGCGCATACAACATGGTGAACACCAGTAAAGATTGCGCTTATAACATGGTGAACAGCAGCATGGATTGCGCATACATCATGGTGAACTCCAGTAAGGATTGCACATATAACATGGTGATCAGCAATACGGATTGCACAAACAACATGGTGAGCACCAATAAGGTTTGCGCATATAACATGGTGAACAGCAGTAACGAATGCACATATAACATGGTGAACAGCAGTTAGGATTGCGCATACAGCTTGGTGATCAGCAGTAAGAATTGCGCATACAACATGGTGAACAGCAGTAAAGATTGCACAGACAATGTGGTGAACAGCAGTAAGGATTGCTCATACAACATTGTGAACACCAGTAAGGATTGCGCATAAAACATGGTGAACACCAGTAAGGATTGCGCTTACAACAGTGAGATCAGCAGTAAGGATTGCACATACATCATGGTGAACAGCAGTATGGATTGCACAGACATGATGGTGAACACCAGTAAAGATTGCGCTTACAACATGGTAAACAGCAGTAATGATTGCGCAAACAACATGGTGAACAGCAGTAAAGATGCGCATATAACATGGTGAGCACTAGTAAGGATTGCGCATATAACATGGTGAACCCCAGTAAGGATTGCACATACAACATGGTGATCAGCAGTAAGGATTACGCATAGAACATGGTGATCAGCAGTAAGGATTGCATATACATCATGGTGATCAGCAGTAAGGATTGCATATACAACATGGTGAACAGCAGTAATGATTGTGCATCCAACATGGAGATCAGCAGTAAGGACTGCGCATATAACATGGTGAACTGCAGTAAGGATTGCACATACAACATGGTGAACAGCAGTAAGGAATGTGCTTATAACATGGTGAACACCAGTAAGGATTGCACACACAACATTGAGATCAGCAGTACGGATTGCACATACAACATGGTTAACAGCTGTACGGATTGCACAAACAACATGGTGAACAGCAGAGCAATGTGTGTGGAAGCAGCCCTGGAGCAGAAAGTCCACAGAGCAGTGTGTGCAGAAAGAGCCCTGGAGTAGGAAGCCCCACAGAGCAGTGTGTGGGGAAGCAGCCCTGGATCTGGAAGCCCGCAGAGCACTATATGGGGAAGAAGCTCTGCAGCAGGAAGTCCCCTGAGCAATGTGTGGGGAAACAGCCCTGGAGCAGGAAGATCACAGAGCAATGTGTGTGGAAGCAGCCCTGGAGAAGGAAGTCCCCAGAGCAGTGTGTGGGGAAGCAATCCTGGAGAATTAAGTCCGCAGAGCAGTGTGTAGGGAAGCAACCCAGGAGCAGGAAGATCCCAGAGCAGTGTGTGGGGAAGCAGCCCTGGAGCAGGAAGCCCGCAGAGCACTATGTCGGGAAGAAGCCCTGGAGCAGGAAGTCCCCAGAGCAGTGTGTGGGGAAGCAGCCCTGGAGCAGGAAGCTCACAGAGCAGTGTGTGGGAAGCAGCCCGGGAGCAGGAAGCCCGCAGAGCACTATGTCGGGAAGAAGCCCTGGAGCAGGAAGCTCACAGAGCAGTGTGTGGGGAAGCAGCCCGGGAGCAGGAAGCCCGCAGAGCACTGTGTCGGGAAGAAGCCCTGGAGCAGGAAGCTCCCAGAGCAGTGTGTGGGGAAGCAGCCCGGGAGCAGGAAGCTCACAGAGCAGTGTGTGGGGAAGCAGCCCGGGAGCAGCAAGTCCCCAGAGCAGTGTGTGGGGAAGCAGCCCTGGAGCAGGAAGCTGCCAGAGCAGGCTGTGTGGGAAGCAGCCCTGGAGCAGGAAGTCCCCAGAGCAGAGTGTGGGGAAGCAGCCCTGGAGCACCAAGTCCCCAGAGCGGTGTGTGGGGAAGCAGCCCTGGAGCAGGAAGTGCCCAGAGCAGTGTGTGGGGAAACAGCCCTGAAGCAGGAAGCTCCTAGAGCAGTGTGTGGGGAAGCAGCCCTGGACCCGGGAGCCCCCAGAGCAGTGTGTGGGGAAGCAGACTTGGAGCAGGAAGCTCACAGAGCAGTTTGTGGGGAAGCAGCCCTGCAGCAGGAAGTCCCCAGAGCAGTGTATGGGGAAACAGCCCTGGAGCAGGAAGCTCCCAGAGCAGTGTGTGGGGAAGCAGCCCTGGAGCAGGAGGTTCCAGTGCAATGTTTGGGGAAGGAGCCATCGAGCAGGAAGCTCCTAGAGCAGTGTGTGGGGAAGCAGCCCTGGAACAGGTAGTCCCCAGAGCACTATGTGGGCAAGGTGCCCTGGAGCAGGTAGCTCCCAGAGCAGTGTGTGGGGAAGCAGCCCTGGATCCGGAAGTCCCCAGAGCAGTGCGTGGGGAAACAGCCATGGAGTATGAAGCTCCTAGAGCAATGTGTGGGGAAGCAGCCCTGGAGCCGGAAGGTCCCAGAGCAGGCTGTGGGGAAACAGCTCTGGAGCAGAAATTCTCCAGAGCAGGCTATGGGGACACAGCCCTGGAGCAGCAAGATCACAGTGCAGTGAGTGGGGAAGCGGCCCTGGATCAGCAAGTCCCCAGAGCAGTCTGTGGGGAAGCAGACCTGTAGCTGGGACCCCCCAGACCAGTGTTTGAGGAAGCAGCCCTGGATCAGGAAACCTCCAGAGCACTATGTGGGGAAGCAGCCCTGGAGCTGGAAGCTCACAGAGCAGTGTGTGGAGCAGGAAGCCCCCAGAGCAGTGTGTGGGGAAGCAGCCCTGGAGCTGGAAGATTCCAGAGCAGTATGAGGGGAAGCAGCCCTGGAGCAGGAAGCACCCAGAGCAATGTTTGGGGAAGCAGACCTGGAACAGGTAGTCCCCAGAGCAATGTGTGGGGAAACAGCTCGAGAACAGGAAGTCCAGAGCAGTGTGTGGGGAAACAGCCCTGGATCAGGAAGTCCCCACAGTACTATATGGGCAGGGTGCCCTGGAGCTGGTAGCTCCCAGAGCAGTGTGTGGGGAAGCAGCCATGGAGTATGAAGATCCCAGTGCAGTGTGTGTGGAAGCAGTCCTGTAGCAAGAAGCTCCATTGTAGTGTGTGGGAAAGCAGCCCTGGAGCCGGAAGATCCCAGAGCAGGCTATGGGGAAACAGCCCTGGAGCAGCAAGATCACAGTGCAGTGTGTAGGGAAGCAGCCCTGGATCAGCAAGTCCCCAGAGCAGTGCGTGAGGAAACAGCCATGGAGCAGGAGGTCCCTAGAGCAGCCCTCCGCTTCTTCCTTTCCCGCCCTTGAGCCCCGCCCCTCCAACCGCCACCAGGACAGAACCCCACTGGTCCTCACCTACCACCCCACCAACCTCCATGTACAGCGGATCATCCACCGTCATTTCCGCCACCTCCAAACGGACCCCACCACCAGGGATATATTTCCCTCCCCTCCCCTATTAGCGTTCCGAAAAGACCACTCCCTCCGTGACTCCCTCGTCAGGTCCACACCCCCCACCAACCCAACCTCCACTCCCGGCACCTTCCC
>NC_057712.1:32883081-32911504 GCF_004010195.1 Chiloscyllium plagiosum
CCTTTTATCTTAGCCTGCTGGGCACACTTTCCTCATTCCTGAAGAAGGGCTTACGCCCGAAACGTCGATTCTCCTGTTCCCTGGATGCTGCCTGACCTGCTGCGCTTTTCCAGCAACACATTTTCAGCTCTGATCTCCAGCATCTGCAGTCCTCAGTTTCCCCTTGAAATGCCTATCAACCATGATTGAATGGCGGAGTGGACTCGATGGGCCGAATGGTCTTACTTCCGCTCCTATGTCTTATGGTCTTATCACAGTGCAGTTTGTGGGGAAGCAGCCCTGGATCAGCAAGTCCCCAGAGCAGTCTGTGGGGAAGCAGACCTGGTGCTGGGACCCCCCAGACCAGTGTGTGAGGAAGCATCCCTGGATCAGGAAGCCCCCAAAGCACTATGTGGGGAAGTAGCCCTGGAGCAGGAAGCTCACAGAGCTGTGTGTGGAGCAGGAAGCTCACAGAGCGGTGTGTGGGGAAACAGTCCTGGATCAGGAAGCCCCCAGAGCAGTGTATGGCGAAGCAGCCAGGGAGCAGGAAGTCCCCAGAGCAGTGCATGTGGAAACAGCCCTGGAGCAGCAAGTCTCCCGAGCAGTGTGTGGGGAAGCAGCTCTGGAGCAGGGAGATCCCAGAGCAGTGTATGTGGAAACAGCCCTGGAGCAGCAAACTCCCAGAGCAGTATGAGGGAAAGCTGCCCTGGAGTAGTAAGCATGCACAGCAGTGTTTGAGGAAGCAACCCTGGAGAAGGAAGATCCCAGAGCAGTGTGTGAGGAAGCAGCCCTGGAGAAGGAAGATCCCAGAGCAGTGTGTGGGGAAGCAGCCCTGGAGAAGGAAGTTCCCAGAGCAGTGTGTGGGGAAGCAGCCCTGGAGAAGGAAGATCCCAGAGCAGTGTATGGGGAAGCAGCCCTGGAGCAGGAAGATCCCAGAGCAGTGTGTGGGAAAGCAGGCCTGGAGCAGCAAGTCCCCAGAGCAGTGTGGGGAAGCAGCCTTGGAGCAGCAAGTCCCCAGAGCAGTGTGTGGGGAAGCAGACCTGGAGCAGGAAGATCCCCAGAGCAGTGTGTGGGGAAGCAGGCCTGGAGCAGCAAGTCCCCAGAGCAGTGTGGGGAAGCAGCCTTGGAGCAGCAAGTCCCCAGAGCAGTGTGTGGGGAAGCAGACCTGGAGCAGCAAGTCCCCAGAGCAGTGTGTGGGGAAGCAGACCTGGAGCTGGGACCCCCCCAGATCAGTGTGTGGGAAAGGTGCCCTGGAGCAGGAAGATCCTAGAGCAGTGTGTGGGGATGCAGCCATGGAGCAGGAAGTCCCCAGAGCAATGTGTACGGAAGCAGACCTGGAGCAGGAAGCCCCCAGAGCAGTGTGTGGGGAAGGAATCGTGGAGAATTAAGTCCCCAGAGCAGTGTGTAGGGAAGCAGCCGTGGAGCAGGAAGATCTGAGAGCAATGTGTGGGGAAGCAGGCTGGAGCAGGAAGTCCCCAGAGCAGTGTGTAGGGAAGCAGCCCTGGAGCAGAAAGCACTCGCAGTAGAGAGTGGGGAAACAGCCCTGGAGCAGGAAGTCTCCACAGTAGTGTGTGGGGAAGCAGCTCTGGAGCAGGTGGATCCCAGAGCAGTGTGTGGGGAAGCAGCCCTCGAGCTGGAAGATTCCAGAGCAATATGAGGGGAAGCAGCCCTGGAGCAGGAAACCCCCAGAGCAATGTGTGGGGAAGCAGCCCTAGAACAGGAAGTCCAGAGCAGTGTGTGGGGAAGCAGCCCTGGAGCCGGACGATCCCAGAGCAGTGTGTGGGGAAGCAGCCCTGGAACAAGAAGATGCCAGAGCAGTATGTGGGCAAGCAACCCTGTAGCAGGAAGCCCCCAGACCAGGCTGTGGGGAAACAGCCCTGGAGCAGGAAGTCCCCAGAGCAGTCAGTGGGGAAGCAGAACTGGACCCGAGAGACCCCAGAGCAGTGTGTGGGGAAGCAGACTTGGAGCAGGAAGCTCACAGAGCAGTGTGTGGGGAAACAGTCCTGGAGCAGGAAGTCCCCAGAGCAGTGTATTGGGAAGCAGCCCTGGAGCAGGAAGCTCCCACAGTGGTGTGTGGGGAAGCAGCTCTGGAGCAGGGGGATCCCAGAGGAGTGTGTGGGGAGGCAGACCTGGAGCAGCAAGCTCCCAGAGCAGTGTGTGGGGAAGCAGCCCTGGAATAGGAAGTCCACAGAGGAGTGTGTGGGGAAGCACCACTGGAGCAGGAAGCTCCCAGAGCAGTGTATGGGGAAGCACCCTGGATCAGAAAGCTCTCAGAGCATTGTGTGGTGAAGCAGCCCTGGAGCAGGAGGATCCCAGAGCATTGTGTGGGGAAGAAGCCTTGGAACGGGAAGTCCCCAGAGCAGTGTGTGGGGAAGCTGCCCTGGAGCAGGAAGTCCCCAGAGCAGTGTGTGGGGAAGCAGCCCGGGAGCAGGAAGTCCCCAGAGCAGTGTGTGGGGAAGCAGCCCTGGAGCAGGAAGTCCCCAGAGCAGTGTGTGCGGAAGCAGCCCTGGAGCAGGAATTCCCCAGAGCAGTGTGTGGAGAAGAAGCACTGGTGCAACAAGATCCCAGAGCAGTTTGTGGGAAAGCAACCCTGGAGCGGGAAAATCCCAGAGCAGTGTGTGGGTTTGCAGCCCTGGAGCAGCAAAACCCCAGAGCAGTGTGTGGGGAAGCAGCCCTGGAGCCGGAAGATCCCAGAACAATGTGTGGGGAAGCTGCCCTGGAACAGGAAGGTCCCAGAGCAGTTTGTGAGGAAAAAGACCTGGAGACGGAAGCCCCCCAGAGCAGTGTGTACGGAAGCAGCCCTGGGCAGAAATTCCCCAGAGCAGTGTGTGAAGAAACAGCCCTGGAACAAAAAGATGCCAGAGCAGTATGTGGGCAAGCAGCCCTGGAGCAGGAAGCCCCCAGAGCAGTGTGTACGGAAGCAGCCCTGGAGCAGGGCTGCAAACCCAAACATAGCTCTGGGATCTTCTGGCTCCAGTGCTTCTTCCCCATACACAGCTCTAGGGACTTCCTGTTCCAGGGCCGCCTCCCTACACACTGCTCTGGGAGCTTTCTGCTCCAGGGCTGCTTCACCACACAATGCTCTGGGAGCTTTCTGATCCAGGGCTGCTTCCCAACACACTCCTCTGGGGACCTCCTATTCTAGGGCTGCTTCCCCACACATTGCTCTGGGGACTACCTTTTCCAGGGCTGATTGCCCACATATTGCTCTGGGGGTGTCCTGCTCCAGCGCTGCTTCCCCTCATACTGCTCTGGAATCTTCCAACTCGAGAACTGCCTCCCCACACACTGCTCTGGGAGCTTGCTGCTCCAGGACTGCCTCCCCACACACTCCTCTGGGATCCCCCTGCTCCAGAGCTGCTTCCCCACCCACTGCTCTGGGAGCTTTCTGCTCCAGGGCTGCTTCCCCACACACTGCTCTGGGGAATTCCTGCTCCTGTGCTGCTTCCCCAAACACTGCCCTGGGGAATTCCTACCCAGGGCTGCTTCCCCACCCACTGCTCTGGGAGCTTTCTGCTCCAGGGCTGCTTCCCCACACACTGCTCTGGGGAATTCCTCCTCAGGGCTGCTTCCCCACACACATCTCTGGGGACTTCCTGCTCCAGGGCTGCTTCCCCATACATTGCTCTGGGATCTGGAGCAGGAGGCTCCCATAGCAGTGTATGGGGAAGCAGCCCGGGAGCTGAAAACTCCCAGAGCAGTTTGTAGGGAAGCAGCCCTGGAGCAGCAAGTCCCCACAGCAATGTGTGGGGAAGCAGCCCTGGAGCAGGAATTCCCAGATCAGTGTGTGGGGAAGCAGCCCCGGAGCTGAAAGCTCCCAGAGCAGTGTATGGGGAAGCTGCCCTGGAGCAGGAAGATCCCAGAGCAGTTTGTGGGGAAGCTGCCCTGGAGCAGCAAGTCCCCACAGCAATGTGTGGGCAAGCAGCCCCGGAGCTGAAAGCTCCCAGAGCAGTGTGTGGGGAAACAGCCTTGTAGCCGGAAGCTCCCAGAGCAGATTGTGGAGAAACAGCCCGGGAGAAGGAAGTCCCCAGAGCAGTGTGTGGGGAAGCAGCCCTGTGCAAGAATTCCCCAGAGCAATGTGTGGGGAAGCAGCGCTGGAGCCGAAAGCCCCCGAGCAGTGTCTGGGGAAACAGCCCGGGAGCAGGAAGCTCCCAGATCAGTGTGTGGGGAAGCAGTCCTGGAACTGGAAGATCGCAGAGCAGTGTGTGGGGAAACAGCCCGGGAGAAGGAAGTCCCCAGAGCAGTGTGTGGGGGAGCAGCCCTGTGCAGGAATTCCCCAGAGCAATGTGTGGGGAAGCAGCGCTGGAGCCGAAAGCCCCCGAGCAGTGTCTGGGGAAACAGCCCGGGAGCAGGAAGCTCCCAGATCAGTGTGTGGGGAAGCAGTCCTGGAACTGGAAGATCGCAGAGCAGTGTGTGGGGAAGCAGCCCTGGAGCAGTAAGTCCCCAGAGCAGTGTGTGGGGAAACAGCCCTGGAGTAGGAAGATCCCAGAGCAGTGTGTGGGGAAACAGCCCTGGAACAGGAAGCCCCCAGCACAGTGTGTGGGGAAACAGCCCTGGAGTAGGAAGATCCCAGAGCAGTGTGTGGGGAAGCAGCCCTGGAACAGGAATATCCCAAAGCAGTGTGTGGGAAAACAGTCCTGGAGCAGGAATATCCCAGAGCAGTGTGTGGGGAAGCAGCCTTGGAGCAGGAAGATCCCAGAGCAGAGTGTGGGGAAGTAGCCCTGGAGCAGGAAGCTCCCAGAGCAGTGTGTGGGGAAGCAGCCCAGGAGCAGGAGGCTCCCGGAGCAGTGTGTGGGTACATAGGCCTGAAGCAGTAAATCTCCAGAGCAGTGTGTAGGGGAGCAGCCCTGGAACAGGAAGCCCCCAGAGCAGTGTATGGGGAAGCAGCACTGGAACAGGAATATCCCAGAGCAGTGTGAGGGGAAGCAGCCCTGGAGCAGGAAGTCCCCAGAGCAGTGTGTGGGTAGCAGTCCTGGAGCAGGAATATCCCAGAGCAGTGTATGGGTTTGCAGCCCTGGAGCAGCAAAACCCCAGAGCAGTGTGTGGGGAAGCAGCCCTGGAGCTGGATGATTCTAGACCAGTGTATGGGGAAGCAGCCCTGGAGTAGGAAGATCCCAGAGCAGTGTGTGGAGAAGCAGCCCTGGAGCAGGATGTCCCCAGAGCAGTGTGTGGGTAGCAGCCCTGGAACAGGAATTCTCCAGAGCAGTGTGTGGGGACGCAGCCCTAGAGCAGGAAGATCCCAGAGCAGTGTGTGGGGAAGCAGCCTTGGAGCAGGAAGATCCCAGAGCAGTGTGTGGGTTTGCAGCCCTGGAGCAGGAAGCTGCCCAGAGCGGGATGTGGGGAAGCAGCCCTGGAGCAGCAAGATCCCTAAGCAGTGTGTGGGGAAGCAGTCCTGGAGCAGCTAATCTCTAGAGCAGTGTGTGGGGAAGCAGCCCTGGGGCAGAAAGCTCCCAGAGCAGTGTGTGGCCATGCAGCATTGGAGCATGAATATCCTAGAGTGGGATGTGGGGAAGCAGCCGTGGAGCAGGAATATCCCAGAGCAGTGTGTGGGGAAGCAGCCCTGGAGCAGGAATATCCCAGAGCAGTGAGCGGGGAAGCAGCCCTGGAGCAGGAAGCTCCCAGAGCAGTGCGCGGGGAAGCAGCCCTGGAGCAGGAAGCTCCCAGAGCAGTGTGTGGGGAAGCAGCCCTGGAGCAGGAAGCTCCCAGAGCAGTGTGTGGGGAAACAGCCCTGGAGCAGGAATATCCCAAAGCAGTGTGTGGGCAAACAGCCCTGGAGCAGGAAAACCCCAGAGCAGTGTGTGGGGAAGCAGCCCTGGAGCAGGAAGATCCCAGAGCAGTGTGTGGAGAAGCAGCCCTGGTGCAGGAAAACCCCAGAGCAGTGTGTGTGGAAGAGCCCTGGAGCAGAAAAACCCTAGAGCAGTGTGTGGGGAAGAGTCCTGGAGCAGGAATATCCCAGAGCAGTGTGTGGGGAAGAGCCCTGGAGCAGGAAAACCCTAGAGCAGTGTGTGGGGAAGCAACCCTGGAGCAGGAAAACCCTAGAGCAGTGTGTGGGGAAGAGTCCTGGAGCAGAAAAACCCTAGAGCAGTGTGGGGAAGAGTCCTGGAGCAGGAATATCCCTGAGCAGTGTGTGGGGAAGGAACCCTGGAGTAGGAAGATCCCAGATCAGTGTGTGGGGAAGCTGCCCGGGGGCTGGAAGCTCCCAGAGCAGTGTATGGGGAAACAGCCCTGGAGCAGGAGGCTCCCAGGGCAGTGTGTGGGGAAGGAGCCCTGGAGCAGGAATATCCCAGAGCAGTGTGTGGGGAAGCAGCCCTGGAGCAGGAAGCCCCCAGAGCAGTGTATGGGGAAGCAGCCCTGGAGCAGGAATATCCCAGAGCAGTGTGTGGGGAAGCAGCCCTGGAACAGGAATATCCCAAAGCAGTATGTGGGAAAACAGTCCTGGAGCAGGAATATCCCAGAGTAGTGTATGGGGAAGCAGTCGTGGAGCAGGAAGCTCCCTGAGCATGATTTGGGGAAGCAGCCCTGGAGCAGCACACAAGCAGCAAGACCCCAGAGCAACATGAGTTCAGTGAGTTCCCGTGCAGAGACAGGCACAGCAAAGGCCGTCCTAGAATTTAGCTTGGAGCAGCTAAGTGTTGGTCCAGAGCAGTCTGGGAACTTGGATCGGAGCGGGAACGACTGTTGGACTGGGGCCTGGCGCGGACAGTCAGACCACGCACAAAGGCCTGGTGCTGCACTGCTGCAATGTAATGTCTATTTGAAATGTTAATGTCTGGATATAAAGTCAATCCTTTCAGGACGTCATATTTTTTACTCTCTGCAAAAAAATCAACTACTTTTTAGTTCCTCTTTTGTATTCAAGATTTGTACCTCGGTATTTGTACCTAAGATTGCGTCATAACAGGCAGACATTGTAAAAGCTTTTCACTGAACTTCTGGAATGGTGTACACATGACAATGAAGGATATTCTATTCTATTTCAATGATCTCAACACAGTGGTGGAAAAGTCAAAAATTGTGATACTGGAAAAGCACAGCCAATCAGGCAGCATCTGAGGAGCAGGAGAGTCCATGTTTTGAGCATAACATCTTCATCAGGAATGAGCCTTGTGGGTCAAGGGGCTGAGAGATAAATGGGAGGGGTTGTTGGGGCTGTGCGGGGGAAGGTTGCTGGGAATGTGATAGGTAGATGAAGGTGGGAGTGAAGGGGATAGGTCGGAGAGGAGGGTGGAGCAGATAGGTGGGAAGGAAGATGAACAGGTAGGACAGGTCAAGAAGGTGGTACTGAGTTGGATGGTTGGATCTGGGATAAGGAGGGTGGAGGGAAAATGAGGAATCTGGGGAAGTCCACATTAATCCCGTGTGGCAGAAGATGAGGCGTTCTTCTTCCAGGCATCGGGTGGTTGGAGTTTGGCAGTGGAGAAGGCCCCAAGATTTGCATGTCCTTGGCAGAGTGGGAGGAGGAGTTAAAGTGCTTAGCCACAGGGCGGTGGGGTTGTTTCACCAGTTTCCTCATGTCCCCTCCCTCTACCTTATCCTAGATTCAACCTTCCAACTCGGCACCACCTTCTTGACCTGTCCTACCTGTCCAACATCCTTCCCACTATCCGCTCCATCCTCCCATCCGACTTATCACCTTCACCCCCACCTTCATTTACGTAACATGCTGTCAGCTACCTTCCCCTAGCCCCAGCCCCCTCCCATTTAACTCTCAACCCCCTTGGACACACCCTCATTCCTGGTGAAGAGCTAATGCTTGAAACATTGGATGCTGCCTGACTGGCTGTGCTTTTCCAGCACCACACGTTTCAACTCTGATCTCCAGCATCTCACTTTCTCATAGTGGTGGAAAAACCTGACAATGGTGATTGAAAGCTAGAATTCATAAGAGGCAGAATCGATGAATTGCTAATGATTCTTTTGACATATTTATGATAGTTAAAAGAAGATTTGACTGTAGAGAGAGCCATACAGATGGTGAGCAAAGCTAAAATCTAGAGCCTGAAATCCCTAAATCAATCCTCAGAGAAGAAGATCAACCTTATCATAGGAGTTCAGCAGAATTTATTCATTCAGTTCTTAAAGGGCAAAACCTGTGGTGACACCAGAAACCCATACACTGAGTAGGACAGATACCAAATATTGCAATGGAGAAGTTACCTGTTTCAGCAGGAAGCTGTCCTCCACCAAACAACTCCAAGAGATTAAAGGTCCTCCTATTCAAAGATATTTTCTGATTTTACACCATGAGGAACAGAATGGAAATCAACAGTCTTCAACCCAGAGATCTACAATCTTTCCAAGTGCATATTGAATACATTTTATGGGAATACTGAAACCTCCAGGCTGCCTGAATTTGTAAAGTTACAGATTTGCAGAGAGGTGTGATAGTAGCAAATGTATAAATATTATATATATATATTATATATATATATATACAATAAATATAATAATCATATAGGAAGAAAAAGCTTTGGTGGGGAGGGTGCAGTGGTTGAGGGTGAGGACGTGGTTGGTTAGGGGGAGCAGAAAATATGCAAAGCTGAAAGTATTAATACTGAAGACTTCCTTAAACATCACCCACTACAGACTTGGTGGGAGGACAGCTTACCAACGTAGAAGGAAACCACTATTTGTTTCTCCCCATCATCTCTGTTACAATGTCTTGTACTTAGTTGCTAGCATCCAATAAAGTTTAATTTACGATGAACCTCTTCCTGTTTTAATGTCAAGTTTCTCTCTACCACTCCAGACCAAGCAGACCCTGTACATCCCTATGCGGAAAGAGAATGGTTGTAACAAGCCTACCTATTGTGAGCAATGGAACACTCAGATTTGTACAGCATGGTGGTCAGTAGAGAGGTTTGCTCATACAGCACTATTGTTAAAGAATGGGGTGAACAATTCCAATGGACACATCAGTAATAATGAGAGGAACTTCCATACACACTTGGCCTGTTCTTAACTTACAGGGCTTGGCCTCTGATTAGTTTGTTCACTGAGAATAGACAAATCTTCTCAGCTCTCAATATTGTTGTTTTAGTCCAATGGGCAGACATTCTATGCGAACTTTAAAGAATTAATATGAGTTAAAATAAGTGATACCAGGGGATGTATCAGGCTTCATGTATTTTTGTGAGGTCCAAACTAATTATCTGCCTTTTGGACTATAAAGTTTAACTGTTCTTCATAGCTCATTTATATTTGATGTTTCCTGTACCTTCTTTGATGCTGTGATGCAAAACTAAACACAATGTTTAGAGATATCTGGCTGTGCATAACTTCTGTTATGAATTAATTTTGTGTTGAATGACATGAGCATTGTTCAACATTTTCAATTCATTTTAGGAAGAGGCAAATAACAAAATGGCTTGTTGCCAGATAGTTCAAACAATTGAGCACTTGCTTTGCAATCAGAAGGCTGCAGAATCGTGCCTCAGGGCTGTCTTTCATTGATCCTGATGTAGGGATTTAGTCAGGTTTTAGCCATGCTGTTTAGAGTGAGTGCCACACACATATTTTTACTTGAGGATAAACAAAAAGCTAAGTTTGTCTGTTTCGCCGTGCTTCAATTAGTAATTGATCTTTGGGGCAATAACCTTTGATAGCGGCACATTGTATTCATATGATAGACATCGAATTGTATGTACTCATAAAAGAGATTGTTTACAAGATGGTTACTATTTTTATTTTGCTGATTAGCTATATTACAATGAATGGTAATAATGAATATCAAAATTGTACAAGATATTTATAGTTGCCATTTGTTGAATGTTAGATAGGTTCATCGGCCATTGCTCTGTTGTCCTTTTTAAGGAAGGTGCAAGCCTGGTTTGATTGGTTCTATTGAAATAGCAGGCAGATCGATGCTGTACATAATTTTCAATTTACCATCCCTACATCTCTTGAACCCAGGCCTCCTGGCTCAGAGACAGGAACACTGCCACTGCACCCCACGAGCTCACAGAGGCAGGCTGTATTTTTAAAATTCACTTTCTACCCATCACGTAGTGGGAAGGCTAAAGCCATGGTTTGTGAATCCAAACTGCATTGGCCAGTTACTGACTCCACCCCTA
Organism: Chiloscyllium plagiosum; assembly: GCF_004010195.1. Lineage (NCBI taxonomy): Eukaryota > Metazoa > Chordata > Chondrichthyes > Orectolobiformes > Hemiscylliidae > Chiloscyllium > Chiloscyllium plagiosum. The sequence goes on from NC_057712.1 coordinate 32,893,134, forward strand.
TTCAGCAACAATTCCAGATGAAGCCTGTCCATCCCGAAATTTAGTGTCGTTGAAACTGAAAAGGTATTCCAACCATCTCATGCCATCACTGGGACTACTACTTCACCCTTGTCTCAGTTCACTTGTTGCAGACTAAAACACTCATTTACATCTGTCTCTATGACCTGCAGCATTGGCCATTCTAATGAATTTTGTCTGGAATCCTACGTTCTACCCTTCAGAAACATGAAGGCATCCAATCCTCCTCTGTCCATGTCTTAATTTGCAGGAAGCCCTGTTCCCTTTTACCCTTGTGCCTGATGATTCACATTGGTTCCCAGTCAAGCAAAGCCTTAACTTTAAAATTCTCATCCTCACTTTGAAATACGTCCATGGTCTTGTCCTTACCCTATCTCTGTCATCTCATCCAGCCCTTCAATGTTTGAGATAACTGTGCTTCTCTAGTCTCTGTTATGCATTTCCCAATTTTAATTGCTTCACTATTGGTGGATATAACTTCAGTTGCCTAGACACCAAATGTTGGAGTATCCTCATTGTGGCTCTCTGCCCTTCTGCATTGCTCTCCTCCCTCATGATACTTCCTGAAACCTATTTCAATGACCAAGGTTTTGGTCGTCTGACACAATATTTCCTAATGTGGTTCAAGTCGTAATTTCTTGTAAAGTATCCTTAGTTTTTTTTATGGTTAAATCTATACAGATTGTAATCATATGAAAATTGTTTCAAACTTCATATTAATAATGTCTTTAATTTGAGCACCATAAATAACTCAGCTTCTTTGCATTTAAAAAAGATGCTACAAATTGAATAATGATTAATTTCTAGCAATTTTGAGATAGTATTTTAGCAATTTACATTGAAATCTCACTATAATGTCGTTTATTGTAATGCAGCATTCAGCATCTCACAGTTCATCTTGGAATCCAAAATTTCCATTTAAATTTATCCACAGAAGTTTGTGAAAAATGGAGCAAATGGTTTAGTAGACCTCAGTATTTGCAGACTGTGTCACTCATGTTTGAGGTGAAATTCAGTGCATTGAAATGACTGCTGCCCAATGTATTGGGAACGTCCTATCTCTAATTTTTGTTAATAAGGCAGTGGTGGGGAGGCAATTGCATAGTGGTATTATTGTTAGACTATTAACAGGTACAGAAATTGCATGGTCAAACTCAGTAGGTCTAGCAGCATCTTTGGGAAGAAAGCATGGTTGATGCTTTGAATCCAATGACTCTTCATCAGAAACCTGCTTGGTTTCCCCAATAACTTCTGTTTTTGTTTCAGATTTCGAGCATCTGCAGTTCTATGTTTTAAGACATAAGACCATAAGACATAGGACTGGAAGTAAGGCCATTTGGCCCATCGAGTCCACTCCGCCATTCAATCATGGCTGATGGGCATTTTAACGCCACTTACCTGCACTCTCCCAATAGCCCTTAATTCCTTGCAAGATTATGAATTTATCAATCCCTGCCTTGAAGACATATAATGTCCCGGCCTCCACTGTGCTTGTGGTAATAAATTCCACAGGCCCACCACTCTCTGGCTGAAGAAATGTCTCCTCATTTCCATCTTAAATTGACCCCCTCTAATTCTAAGGCTGTGCCCATGGGTCCTAGAATCCCCGGTGTATTAATCCAGACTCTCTGTGAATGTTCTGGGGAGCCAGTTTCAAATCCTGCAACTGCAAATGGTGGAACTTGAATTCAATAAAAATATCTGGAATTGAGAATCTCCTGATGACTGTTGTTAATTATCGGGAATCCCATCTGATTCACTAGCATGTGACTTTAGACCCACAGCAGTGTGGTGGATCCTCAACTGCCCTCTGAAACGGCCTAGCAAGCCATTCAATTGTATCAATCGCCACAGAGTCTCACCAAAGAAATGAAACCAGACAGATGATCTAGCATCGACCCAGCACCGGAAATGAAAATGGCAAAAAGCAGCTCACCACCACCTTCTCAAGGGGCAGCTAGGGATGGGCAATAAACCATTGGCCAGCCTGCTCCTCCCACATCCCCGCGAGTGAATTAAAAGAATTCTTCTGGCTGCTTTCTCTTATTTGTTCCTGCTATTTAACAGATTACAACTTACTTCTGTAGGTTTCCAGTGAAAGTACCCTTGACATGCTTTTAAATATTTTCTTTTGATTTTGTTCACCTTTCAAATTTTAAAAAAATGTGTCAGATCCGTAATTAAATCCAATCTACCGCCTTAATTTTGATATAAAGTAAACATGCAGTTGCACCCTTTTCAAGCTCGATGCAATGAGAGGTGAAAAGTCAGCATCAGGATGAAAAATTAAATTCAGATGCTGGACAGAACAAGTGGGTGGCCTCGGGAGGCTGGTTATCATCTTCTGAGGCTGTTTTAATCAGTGAATGTGTGGTTCGGTTATATTCTGGTGACTAGCTGGCTCGGAGCTTATTTTAATGCGGTTTCATCCGCTATGCAGTTTAGAGTTATTGGGATGAACTGTACAGCTAAAAACCGAAAGAACTGCGGATGTTGTAAATCAGAAACAAGAACAGAAATTGCAGGAAAAGCTCAGCAGGTCTGGCAGCATCTGTGAATAGAAATCTTTCGGGTTTGGGGACTCTTCATCATAGTTCTGAGAAAGGGTCAGTGGACCCAAAATGTTAACTTTGATTTCCTTTCAAAAATATTGCCAGACTTGCTGAGTTTCTCCAGCAACTTCTGTTTTTTTTTGTTTCTGAATTGCACAGCTCCCTGTCAGCATTTCAAATTGGTGGGGATGTAGCTGTGGGGTAAAATGGAAGGGCCTGTCTGTCACCACCTCCTCATCCTGAGCTGTCTCCCATATGAGAGGTAGAATCATAGAATCCCTACAGCATCTACACAACCGCCTGCAGAGTAACGCACCCAGACCCATTCCCCTGCCCTATATCTACCCTTGACAAATGCACCTAACCTACACATCCCTGAACACTATGAGCAATGTAGCATGGCCAATCCACCTAACCTGCACATCTTTGGACTGTGGGAGGAAACCAGAGCACCCAGAGGGGACCTGCATAGACACGGGAAGAATGTGCAAACTCCACACAGACAATCCCCAGAGGCTGGGATTGAACCCATTGTGTGGCAACAGTGAGTAACCACTGAACCACAGTGCTGGTGATGATGCTTTGTCAGGCAATCCACCCATCTCCCTTGGGCCTGTTCATAGTCACTGAGGGAAGTCATTCTGCTTCCGCTGTTGTGAAATGTGTGCCAGGGCAAGGCAGAGTCTTGCCAAGGGTAGACTGGCAGGGGCTTCGTGGAGTGGATAGGGGAGGAAGGGGACAGCTGGCAGGAAGACCAGAGCGATTTCTGATGAGCACACGAAAGAGTCAGCACACTGCTTCTACCCCGACCCCAAATAGTTTGGTCACTGGACTGAAGAATGAAACTTGCTTGGCATGGGGCTCTTCCACCATGGATGGAATCACATTACTGGTGGCAAGATGCCCTTCTGGCCTTGAATTTGACTACTTAAGGGCCTCGAGTGACCCATGAGCAAATGTGCATCATGTCACATCCCACTCCTGCTGGTACAGTTGCAGGAATGGCACTTGAAGCATGGCAACCCATTTTATGTTCCTCAACTGCCTCCTCCCCCAACCCTGATCCTGACCTTGGAAATCAGTCTGGGGACTGTAAAAGGCAGTCCGTTTAGCCGATGATATTGTGCTGATACCAGCACAATATTAATCCAGCTGGAGCCCCCTCAGATTGGAAGGCATGCACATCTGGCTCCAGCTGTTCCACAATTGAAACCAAAATAACTCATCTTGTTTGGAATTGCTTTTTAATTGCTTTAGTTTCCAAGAGAAAGTCAAAGGTCATCTGCAGGAAGTTGGAATATTGCAATGAATCTTCCCGATCAGTTAGGAGGAGAATATATGGCCAGCTCCATGGGTGACTAGCAAATGGTTCACACATTAACTGAATACTAACCCTACAGATGACAGTGAATATCTAAATAAGCCACATTGGAAAAGATTTACTGGGGTTAATGAAAAAAGAATAAATGTTTAAGGTTACAACACACCATGCTAGTGCAGACAATATTTTACTCCTACGAATTGTCATTTATCTTATATTAGATTAGATTACTTACAGTGTGGAAACAGGCCCTTCGGCCCAACAAGTCCACACCGACCCGCCGAAGCGTAACCCACCCATACCCCTACATTTACCCCTTACCTAACACTACGGGCAATTTAGCATGGCCAATTCACCTGACCTGCACATCTTTGGACTGTGGGAGGAAACCGGAGCACCCGGAGGAAACCCACGCAGACACGGGGAGAACGTGCAAACTCCACACAGTCAGTCGCCTGAGGCGGGAATTGAACCCGGGTCTCTGGCGCTGCGAGGCAGCAGTGCTAACCACTGTACCACCGTGGTTTGAGACTTAAGTTTGAGACTTAAGTTTGAGACTTAAGTCAGCGCTGGAGGAGGATTTGAGATGAGTATGCCTATGATTTTGTAAATAAAATGAGATATTGTTTAGTGAGAACTCCTATCTAAATAAAACACTTGAACCATGTTCAACATCTGTATTGAACCATGATCTATACATATAGGATTGGGGTGGAGGGCTCCATTTCTTCCAACTCACTGGGGATGTTGTCAGTGCTTTTTGCTACATGACCCTCAGGACTGTTTAACCATTTCTCAGAGATGTTTCGGGCACTGCAGCTAATACATGTTCTTGACATTGGCAGGGAAGAACAGAGGGTGGCACTGGGGGCATGAAAGAGTGGGCATGGGAAGTGGTAGCGGGAAGTGCCCCGCATCTTGGGTGTGTTGGGGAGAGTCAGTCAAGCTGAGGAATGGAGGAGCTTAAAAGGTGGTGTCAATGCTATCCAAATACAAGTCCTTGTTGGGGCGTTGGCTGCAAGTGACCTTGAGGATTGAGTTTCCCAACAACATTCAATTTCAATTGCCCCAGTTGAAATTGAACAATGTCGTTCACAAAAAGGCAGTGAGAGCTGAGTCTGCAAGTTCAGCTATGACCCACACTGCAGTGAGTACAAGACTGGATGTTAACATAAACATACACGAGGGCAGAAAACCACAGAATTGTTTCTTCCACAATAAAGGAAATGGCTCTATTTCTTCTGTAACCATCTACACATGCCAGCCTTCAGCTTTGCCCGTATGTGATTGAATTAATAAATGATTTAGCTTTATTATCGCATATACTCAATGAGTATAGTGAAAGGTTTATAAGCCGCCACTTATAGCATCATCTTAGATACAAAGGCACCTAGGTACAGCTTTTTTAATTACAAGATCTTAGAAAATAGAGAAATAGAAAATCCAGCGTTGCAGAAATAAAAATTCAGAGCAACGATCTTCCAACCCAGAACACTCTGGTTCCTTGCCTCCAGTTTGCACTGGGCCCAGGCTCCAGACCACTCCAGGCTTCACCTTGAGGATAATGAAGCTTGGAGATTGCTTCAGACTTCCACGCTGGGCCCTGCACTCCATGCTGGGAGGTTGCCCTAGGTCGCTGCTATAATAGGTGGGGGACCAGTAGGTCATCACACATGCCAGGATGCTGCTCTCTGATACAGCTAGTGTTAACAAATAACACTGATGCACACAAATAAAATGAAAGCAATGTAATGTGAATTCTAATGTTAAAAATCCCCAACATCCTCACTGTGTCTTACAATAACAGAAATAGAGTTGTATAGGAATGTTTATGACCATGATACAGAGCTCCCCTTTTTGACCATGCAATTACCCAGAGGTCACCAATAGATGCAGCCTTGTTAGCTAATCATTGGTTTACAGACACTTTGTATGCATACCACTGGCAATTACAATTTTATTATTATCACGCCGAAAACAGCAAAACTAAAGGAAGTACAGTAGTGCACAGTTCTGGTAATGATATTGGGAATGGCACACTGTTGAAAGGGTCTCAGCCCTGACATTATGTGGGTTGCACTTGTGATTTATGTGTCGTTATTTATTGTTGGAACACCATTTTTACTGCTGCTATCTTACTTCCTGATGAATCAAAATAAATTAAATTTGCATTCATTTGCTCGCAATATGCAGAGACTGAATTAACTTTTAACTATGTCTCAAGTCGTACTTGTGATATTTTTCATCGAGTCAAATGAAAGCACAAGAAAAGAATAATTTTCTTCAATTGGACACAGATTAATAATTAAGGCAAGTCAAAAATTACGTTGTCAGATTGTCCAGTCAGAATTCTCTTTATCCGTATTGTCCTTTTATAACCAGCACAAATAGAACATCAAGAACCTCTCTTCTTTGAGGCTGTTACTAGTTCGGAGAGTGTTACTTTCAGGCTGATTTATTATCCTGCAATATCTAACCAGAGAACTGCCAGAGTTTCCCCACTAATAGATGTTAATATAAAAATACTGACAGAATGTAAAGGGAGAGAGGTATTGAAAAGAAATGAAATGTTCATGTAAAAAGGGTTACTATTGTAAGGCTCGGGTTAAGCTGCACTTTCCTGTCAAAATAACACAGAGAAAATTTCATTTCATTTGAAGCAGTCGCGTTTGCTGCCACCTGATATGGCTACTGTTCCATTTCTTAGCTATGACATCATGTCTCCTCATGAATGTTTTCTAAAAGGCCAGGATGGTGCTGACTAATAGTGCCTCACTGTACAAAATCTGCCCTCCTTTTGAGTTCCATTCTTGATCTCTGTATTTAAATGCAGATATGTGCACTGAATGCTGCATACGGATTGTTGGATACACCAGGAGACCTATGAAGGGGGCCATCATTTCCATCATCTCCTTGAGGATCTCAATCTCCAAGATTTCACCTTTTTTGGGGGGTAATATCTTGCATTTTGCTCAGATTGGAAATGAGAGAAAAGTAAAATAAAGTGAAATAAATAAGGAAAACAAAATAATGAAAAAGGGAAAATATCCCACTTGCTCATCCATTGCACCTTAGATCACAGAATATTCCTGTTTTTCCCACCCACTTACAATTGTGCAATGAGCAAAAGGAGATGTACAACCAAAGTGGAGATTAAAAAAAACAAGGGGGCGGCCTTCCATTTAAGATAGAGATGAGGAGGAATTTCATCTTTGGATTGTTAATAATCTACCTCAGAAAGCAGTGAGTTGTTGAATATGTTCGAGACTGAATAAGACTGGTCAATGAAAATCTTAAGAGTTATGAGGGATGTGCAAGAAAATTGAGTTGAAGCTACAATCTGATCATAGACGTATTATATGGCTGGGCAGGCTTGAGGAGGCCACTATTGCTTCTTTTCTTACGTTTTCAAAAATGTTATGGAAATCTTGCTTTTCATCGAGATGTTTCCCGTTATTCTGCATTGGTCAAAATCACTTAAAGGCTTTCTGAAGCTTCATCCTTCCATAGCAGTTATTTATCAGCTCTATCACTCATCTGGTAACATAACAGAATTTTAGAAACATAGAAATATAGAAGATAGGAGCAGGAGTTGGCCATTCAACCCCTCTAACCTGCTCTACTATTCAATATAATCATGGCTGATCATTGAATATTTTCCTTGATCCTGCCCTCCTCCCATATCCCTTTAGGCACAAGAACTATACCTATCTCCTTCTTGAAGACACAATGTTTTGGGCCTCAATGATTTTCTATGGCAGAGAATTCCACCACTCTCTGGGTCAGCAAATGTTTCCTCATCTTAGTCCTAAAAGGTTTGTCCTTTATCCTTAAACTATGAACCTGGTTTTGGACTCCCCCCACCATCAAGAATATCCTTCTTGTATTTACTCTGTTTAGTCCCATTAGAATGTTATAGGTTTCTATAAGGTCCCCCATCATTCTTCCAAACTATGGTGAATACAATGCTAACCATCTCAAACTGTCCTCATGTGTCAGTCTTGCCATCCTAGATATCAATTTAATAAACCTTCACTGCACTCCCTCTTAACAAGAGCATCCTTCCTCAGATAACACGATCAGAACTGCACACAACATTCCAGATGTGAACTTACCAATGCCTTGCATAATTGTAGCAAGACCTCCTCTCGCAATGAAGGCCAACATACTGCTCGTCTTTGTTACTGCCTGCTTTACCTGTGTGCTCACTTTGAATGAGAGGTGCACGAGGACACGCAGTCCTCATTGAACTTCCCCCTCTCTCAATTTGCAGCGTTCATATAATAATCTGCCGTCCTATTTTTGCTACCAAAGTGGATAACCTCACATTTATCCACACTGTACTGCACCTGCCATGCATTTGTCCACTAACTCCACCTGTCCAAATTACACTGCAATATCTCTGCAATAGCTCATCACTTCACTCAACTTTGTATCATCTGCAAATCCTGTGAAACTATATTCCTTCATCTAAATCATCAATACATATTGTGAAGAGCTGGGCCCTAGTACCAATACCTGCAGTATTGAGTTAAGCATGCCATTCATAAAAAAGAGCCACTTACTCCTTCTCTTTGCTTCCTGTCCGCTAACCAATTTTCCATACATTTCAATGAATAACCCCAAACCAATTTAATTTTACATATTAATCTCTTATGTAGGACTTTGTCAACTACATACACTGGCTCCCATAATTAACTCTATGAGCTACATCTTCAAAGAATTCCAGTAGATTTGCCAAGCGTGATTTCCCTTTTGTAAATTCATGCTAACTATGTTTGATTCTACTATGGCTTTCTAAATGCTTTTCCATAAAATTATTGATAATGGAGTCTAGCAGCTTCCACCCTACTGTGAAATGTCAGACTTATGGTCTAGAATTCTCTGTTTTCTCTTTACCTCTCTTTTTAAGTAGTCTGGTTACATTAACTGCCCTCCAACCCATAGGGACTGTTCCAAAAGCTAAAGAATCTTGGAAGATAACCACCAACGCATCCACTATTTCTTGGGCCACTTCCTTAAGTAATGTAGATTATCAGGCCCTGGGGAATTTATCAGGTGCCAATCCCATCAATTTCTCCAACACCATTTCTCTACTGATACAGGTTTGCTTCAGTTCCACCTTTTCACTAAATGCTCTGTTCCCTAAAATTTCTGGTATTTTGTTCATGTTCTCCTTTGTGAGAACAAAGCCAAGTATGAATTTAGTTCATCAGCCATTTCTTTGTTCCATGATTATAAGTTCCCCTGTTTCTGACAATGAGTGATCTACATTTGTTTTCACCAATCTTTATTCTCTTTGCATATGTCCAGCAAGTTTTATAGTCAATTCTTATGTTCCTCACATGCTTACTCTCATACTCTATTTCCTCCTTCTTAATCAATCACTTGATCCTCCTTTGCTGAGTTCTAAACTCTTCCCAATTTTTAGGTCTATTGTTTTTTTCTTGCGAATTTGTATGTCTATTCTTTTGCATCTAACACTATTTCTAACTTCCTTCATAAGCCATGGTTTGGCTATTGTTCTCTTTGCACAGACAGGAGTAAACAATTTTTGTAGTTTACTCATTTGCTCTTTGACTGTTTACCACTGCCTATCCACCGTCATTCCTTTTCAGTAACATTTACCTATCCATCATAGTCAACTCACAACATCGTAGTTTCCCTTGTTGTGATTCAGCAACCTTGTCTCTGAATCAACCGTCTCACTCTCCATTTTGATGAAGAATTCTATCATATTATGGTCATCTCCAAGGGGCCACTCACAACTATATTAGCAAATATTCCCTTCTGATTGTGTAACATCCAGTCTAAGATGGCTTGTTCTCTAGTTGGCTACTCAATGTATTAGTCCACAAAAATATCCTTCATCCATGAAGGAGTTGTTCCTCTATGGTATTGTGACTAATTTGATTTGCCCAATCTATATGCAGATTAACATCACCCATAATTACAGTTGGCCCTTTACTAATCCTTGATTTCCAGTCCAATTCCATTCACAACATCACGGCTACAGATGTTTTTCATTTATATCTTTTTAAATCCATAATACAATTCTACTACTTTTCCTTTTACTTTTACTCTGCCCTTCCTAAATACTGAACGCTTCTGGATGTTCAGTTCCCATCCCTGGTCACCTTGCAGCCACGTCTCTGTAATCCCACTATGTCATACCTATTTACATCTATTTGCATGATTAATTATCCATTTTATTTTGAATGCTCTGCGCTTTTTGGCACAAAACCTTAAGACTTGTCTTTTTAATGTCCCTTGACCCATTTCTACTATTGTTTACTATGGCCTTGCTTGACTCTGCCCCATGATTCCTCTGCCTATCACATATTTCCTTCTTTTGTTCTTGTTCTTGATTCCCCTTCCTCTGACTCCACACGTAGGTTCCCATACCACTTTCCAATTTAGTTTATCCCTTCCTCAACCACTTGAGCAAATATTCTCCCTGGGAGATTTTACATCTCTCAGTCTAACTCTTTGCTTAGGCTTTCAGATTTTATGTTGGTCATTATCCCATTTGATTCGGTCAGATAAATGACCACATCTACTGAAAGCTACTGAAGCTTTCAATTTTTGTAAATTTGGGATGGATGGGGAGTTGTTGGTGTAGAGTTAGTGTCACTGAGCTAGAGATCCAGACTCCAGGTTAGTGGTCTGGAGAAATGGGTCTGAATCCTATTTTCTGGTAAGGTCAAAATGTCTTTCTGAGGGCCTGAAGGAGCAGTGGAGGCCCACAAAGGAAGCATAGACTGCTCCCACCCTTCCTCAATCCAAATACTCTCCACAATCCAGCCCCTAGGCAACGAATAGTGCTAGCTGGGTGGTCTCTGGACGACATGCTGACATGGTGGTTGTGTTTTACCAATCATTAAAATGGATTTGTTCAACCATTGCCTGCCCATCCATTGATTGACAGTCTGGAAATTAAAATCCCACCCTCACTGCATACATTTACTTTGTGTTTATTTATAGTCAGCCAGTTCTGAGCATACCTTGAACACAGTAGCATTAAATGCATCTCCACGACACTTGGATTAATGTGAAACAGAGCTAGGTATGATCTGAGATTTCTTGTTAACTTGGTAGAGGCCTGGAATGCAGAATGAAATTCATTAGGTATCTCAGCGTCGCTGTGAAAAGTAAGGCACTGGCTTTGATCCTATGCTATCAACTGCAATACAACTCGATTTCATATCAGTAAGTATATCAGCAAGCAGTTACAGTTGGAGCCTGTTAACCTTGCTTCCAATAGCTAGAGAAAATAGTTTGTCACTTTTCTCAGGGAAAGGGACTTCATATATGCAGCAGTAAAGATGGTGAATGAGCAAGTCTCTATAGGAAACAAATGAACTTTAATTGAGCGATATTGCAAAAGATTATTTTTCAGTTAAAATAGAGATGCAAGTGTATCAATATGGATCAGTCTGTCTTAATTGATAACACCCGCACTGCTGAGCAGCATTATGTTGAATTAAAGCCAATGAGCTGAGCACAAAACTCAGGGAACCACTTTAATGCAGAGTGACACAACTTTGGAAATGCTGTCTCATATTCCACCTGCCTATAATGGGCATAAGGGACCCAATGATTTCTTTTAATAAGAGCTTGGTATGCTCCCAGTACCTTGCTCAGCATCCCAAAGTCCATCATTTGAAAGGGTATTCAATGTTTTACTGTTTGTAGGATCTTGTTACAATTAAACCAGCTAAAATATTTGGATACATAAAAACAGTGACCACCCACCCAAGTTTATCCAATCTGTGGACGTCAGTTGTGTGACATTGACCTGGACATCCAGGCTACAGAGGTGCAGGTTGCATACCTTGAAGACAATTAAATTATGTTCAAGCCATGGTTATGTTGTGAACATTTTGTTTTGCAGTGAATTGACTGCCAAATGGAAAAGGATGACAGAGCCCCATTTAAAGTGGCCAGTGGCAAGCAATAATTTCCCTTTCAATGTTGTAATCCCGCACAGGTTACTCTTAAACCAAAGGGATGTCTTCACGATGCTTTCTAGCTAGGCTAACTCACACATGAATGCATATTGAAGGAAAGCATTCAGTGCAAAATACTGATTAGGAGTTCTAATTTTTTAAACAACTGTCTTGTGTCATAATAAACTCTTTGAAATTGCATGATAGGGTTAATGTGTCTCTCACAGCAGTTGCATGCATCATTTAGCTCTTGTATGAACAATTAGGTAACAATTACCTTTTTGTCTACTTTTCTTTTTCTGCCAAGAAATGCCTATAATGTCTTGTGAATAAGACACACCCTTTTTGCAAGAATGTCCTTATCATTACTGACACGCAAAAATAAACTTGTATATCTGTGAAATCTATGAAGGCCCCAAATTAAACTTACAACCTGGAATCATGATGTTCCTATTATGCTGCAGTTTACCCAAAGCAGGTAGATTCATGAACATAGTAAGAATTTTGCTGACTTTTAAAGATAAGCAATCTATTGTCAAAGTGGAGACAAACATTCATTACTAATGTGCTACTTATTTTGAGCTGCACCTTGATGTATGATTTCACTTCTTCAAGTTAGGTTCATGCATGGGTTTCACTTTAAAGTTTTAAGCAACTCGAAGGAACAATTTTGAAAATAAAGTTGTTTGGATCTTTATATAAAAAAATCTGAATGCATATTGCAGAGCAGGGAAGGTTCTCAGCGAGCTAAATTTACTTGTGTGAATGCGGTCAGTTTAAAGCTGTTTTTGTTCAGCAACCCTCCACTTTCTTTTCCCTCATCACCTGTGATCTACTGATAACAGGTCAAGTTACGTTCCTTTGCTTTATGGCATTTACGCCCTTAGATCTTTTGAAATAATAAGAAAAAAGACTTTTTATCAGATCACGTTGAGATTTCTGATTACTGTGGACTTTCTTGTCATCGACAGTGGGGGTGCCTTTCACAGAGGGCAACCCTTACGTTTACAAAGTGTATCATCCCTGGCCCCGCTGCCTCCCTGTTGAAAGCTACGACCACCAAATTCAAAGGTCAGCATTGTAGAAAAGCAGATAATTAAGGGAGCTTTTCACTTTTATTTTTAGGGAAAGAATGTACGATGAATAATTTTATTTATTCATCACCCTCGTTGTTTCGGTGAATGAAAAGCAGACGGCCTGCAGCCTTGCTGAATCCTCACTGGTCTCAATGCCTTTGAGAACTGTCACCACCCACACAAAAAGACACTCCCAATGGGAAAGCCTTCATATTAACCATGTCTAAGTATATGCTTGGGGATAAAAAAGTGGTTAATAATCAAGTCATCACAGACATTCTGCATCAGTGAAAAATGGTTTTGGCTTTCCAGCAACACAAAATGAGCACTGAAGTTCCTGTGTGAAGGTACTGGAAATGAATCTAAGCCAGTGATGTGAACTTGCCCTTTACTAGTTTCACACGAGACACTGTATCGATTGCCCTGATGAACAGAAAGAAGAGTTCTGGTCATGAAATAGAAACTGGGGGCAGCAGTAGGCTATTCAGCCCTTTGTCTTGCTCCGCCATTTAATATGATTATAGCTGATCCGTTATCTCAATGCCATATTCTCACTTCTCTCCATAACTCTTGATGTTTTTAATATCCAAAGAACTATCCACTTCTTGAATATACTGAATTGGACAGTGCAGTTGACCTCAAATATATCTAACTAGTTATCCTGGTCTTGAATGGCTGATGACCAGTCGACATAAACCAATCTCTGTGACAGGGACAACCACAGCACAAACTGCTGGAAATAACAGTGGAGGAAATAAGTCCCCTCATTTGCTGCATGACAGGGAGTAACAGGAAAGAAACTGTCCTCAGCAAATTGCATTTGGGAATTGTTTGAACTGTTTCTCAGCTTTTTAATCTTGCAGTGGACTAAACCTTAATCGGCATTTAAATATGAGTGCTTGAAGGTTTTAAACCACAACTTTTCTTTACTGTAGTTTCAATTTGACTGAGAATTCCTGCCAAGTTGCTATAAAATGCAAAAAAAACACAGCTGGTGGTCACAAGACTGAAAAACAAACTTTACACTGACCCTTGCACTACACACAGATCTGATATGAATCCACAACTGAAGATCCTCTGACCAACTAGTTGTCTATGAAAGAGGAGTAGTCCCAGCCTCAAAGGTCTCCTACATGGCTGTCAATTAAATATGGACCTCAGGTTACACTTGGTGCCGTGATCTGTGTCAATTTGCTTCAAAATATCATTATAGATATGCTTACCATTCAGTATATGATCCAATCCCATTTAAGACTATTATCATTGGACAACTGTCATATTAGATTCCAAGGATAGTGTGTCAGTAACCTCTAATGGCTACACTCCTCCTCCTTCAGCATATTACATTGGGCTGACACACTGAAGCTGCTGACGTCTTTTCCAATCACTCCTACTCTGCTTGGATGTCAGCCAATTTCTTCCATGATTTTCAAGATGATCTTAAGGGAGCTGTCAGTTGTAAAAAAAAAATTCATTCTTAGCAAGACCAGCGTTTGTTTCCCATCCTTAATTACATTTGACAAGGAAGTGATGAACCGTCTTTTGACCTATAGTGATCCTGGGCTGTAGGAACATCCTCAGTGCTTTTGTGAAGTTCGTTCCAGGATTGTGACAGTGAAGACACAGCAACTTAATGTTCCAAGTCAAGATGTTACGTGGCTTAGACATAGACATAGAACATTGCAGTGCAGTACAGGCCCTTCGGCTCTCGATGTTTCGCCGACCTCTGAAGGCCATCTAATCTTGGAGGGGCGAATGCTATTCTGAAACATCTACAGTGATCAAAGGCTTTGGCCCTGTATCAAAGACCTCAGACTTGGCTGTCAGTTAAATTTATGCTGAATGCCTGACACATGATAGAGGTTGTAGACTTGGAAAATGCTTGCAATGAGTCTGGGGGAGTGGCTGCTTTACATCTGGGGGTAAATGCTTCACACTGTAGCCACAGTGCATTGGTGGTGGAGAGAATGATTCGCTAATGTGGATGATGAGGTACTCCAGCACACAGTTGCTTTGGCCTGAAAATTGGTGGCAGCCTCTCTTGTTGGAGGTGATCATGTCATGACCTCTGGTATGGTGGCCATTAGAGCCAGAATTCTGAGTTCAATCTTGTTGGGGAATTAACTGCCCCAACCCCATGAGTGCTCCCTGTTTGCCTGCCAACTTTAAATCTGGAAGAGAGCAGGATTAATCAGTTTCCCATCTGATGCTACTTTCTTCGTATATTAAATCCCCTGGCTGCATCTAAACCCAACTCCATTTAGCAGTTTAAAATTCTGCCCATTGAGTTCGAAGCAAGGAAGTTTTCATGAGCCTTTAGAAATCACTAATCCACTCAAAGGTGGAATATCTTGTGTTCAGCTCTGGGCATCATATTTTAGAAATAATGTTAAAGATGGCAAGAATAAGTTACAGATAGTCTGATTAATGTGGTGAATACATTCCTGAAAAGCACAGTGTCACAGGGAACCATCTTTGAAACACATAATCACATCAAAACCCATGTGACTGTTCAGGTTATGTCCTCAAATAAGTACAGAATGCAAACAGAAAGTGAATATAGAATACCAAAATTAATATAATGGCCAAAATGAGCTGAAAGAACCGAAACTTGCCCAGGAACGCTGAGTTTTGGCATTTTAGTTCTTCTTTTCTGTTAGGACTCAGGTAAGGACTGAGTTGTTATGGAGCAGGAGCACATTTTTGTAAGCATGGGCAGTAAAGTATTGGATGTGTTATAGTGAACCCGTGTTGAAGAGCTACCTGTTCTTGAATGGTTGCAGAGTGAAGGACATCACTTATTTGGGTGGTTAGAGACATTGATATTGCTTTCCTTTGAGCAGAAAGAGCTGAGACAAGGTTTAATAGAGGTGTTTACATTATAATTGATGGAGTTTGATACAGTAAATAAGGAGAAACTATTTAAATCATAGGAAAATTGGTAATCAGAGAACATGCGTTTAAGATGATTTACAAAAAAAGCTAAGGGAAATGTATGCGGATAGTTTGTTTTTACACAGTAATGTTTGACAGAAATAGATTCAATAGTAGCTTTCTGAAGGGCTCAGATAAGTATCACAGAAGGAAAGGGATTGTAACACTAGGGTATAGAGCAGGATAATGCGATAAAGTGGATACCTCTATGAAGAAACTATAGCAAGCAAGATTGGCTGAAATGTCTCTTTCCTTGCTGTATGGTTCCATGATTCCTGAGCAGAGAAAAACATCCCAAAGTGCTCACAATTTGACATAAAAAAGCTAAACTCCAAATCTTACCTCCCTATTTAAGTCAGCATATTGTATACAATTGGAAAATGATGACATGTCAGAGTAAGCAGTGTTTGAAAGAATAAGAAGCTGAGCATTAAAGGTAAGATGCTTCTCTGAAGTGATATAGAGCCTTTCAAATCCTCAGGAGGACTCCATACCATTCAAAGCCAGGGAATTAATTTTTGAAGTGTAATCTTTATTCATTTGTTGGTACTGAATGCCCTAAGATAGATGGCTAATTAATAATGGTGTTGACTAATTACTGTGGGGCTGGACAGCAAAATAATTTCCCCAATTATCTTCAAAACCAGTGGCAGGGAATTTCTTTGCACCCAGTGAAATGGGGAAATAAGGGGAGCAACAAAAATAAAATCGATCGCACTGGGGGAGAGTGGAGGATATCAATAGAAACAGAATCATGGAGGCTGTTTTCCCTGGAATGTTGGAGGCTGAGGGGTGACCTCATAGATGTTTATAAAATCATGAGGGGCATGGATAGGATAATTATACAAAGTCTTTTTCCCGGGGTGGGGGAGTCCAGAACTAGAGGGCACAGATTTAGGGTGAGAGGGGAAAGATATAAAAGAGAGCTAAGATGCAACTTTTTCACGCAGACGGTGGTACATGTATGGAATGAGCTGCCAGAGGAAGTGGTGGAGGCTGGTACAATTGCAACATTTAAAAGGCACCTGGATGGGCATATGAATGGGAAGGGTTTGGAGGGATCTGGGCCTGGTGCTGGCAGGTTGGACTGGATTAGGTTGGGATATCTGGTCGACATGGACAAGTTGGACTGAAGGGTCTGTTTCCATGCTGTACATCTCCATGACTATGTCTCTAAATAATTTATACTTTCCACAAGAAGTTTGAATTGACATGTTGAGAATGATTTTCCATTTTGTTTTCTAGCTGTGGTTCTGATGGGGTATGTTCCTTTACACCAATAAGCACCTCATTGCTGGTGGATTGAGATAGCTACCTCTGGGCCTTCTCATCCAGAACGTAACTGCAGATGGAGTGAGAAGGAGGCAAGTTTCTCTTAAGGACAAAATTGCACACTTATTTCCCCTTCTGTCCATCTCACTCACCAGCTCCAAGGGTGGGAAAATCACCTCCAAAGGAATCATTTCTACTGTGTTATCCTGGTTGGATAAATGCACTGTTGATGGGTGAGGAACTCAATCAGGAATTGAAGTCATAACATTACACCATGAGTCTTTATATTCCTGGAAGTAGTTTGCTTAATCAAAATTGACTGGGAAAGTTACATACTTTGAAAAAAAGACTAAATTACTCAACAGTAAATTTGAGAAACAACTTATTGTCATCTGAAGTATAGTCATAGAATCATAGAGTCTTAGAGTCATACAGCATGGAGACTTGTTCGGTCCAACCAGTCTCTACTATCCATAATTCCAAACTAAACCAGTCCCATCTGCTTGCACTTGGTCTGTATCCCTCCAAATCTTTCCTGTTCATGTGCTATCCATGTTTCTTTCAAATGTTGTAACTGTACCTGCATCTACTACTTCATCTGGAAGTTCATTCCACAACTGTCTCCTCATGTCTTTTTTGAATCTTTCTCGTTTTACCTTAAGAATATGCCACCTAGTCTTGAAGCCTCCCAACCTGCTATTCACCTTATCTATACCCTGCATGATTGTATTAACCTCTACAAGGTCACTCTTCAACCTCCTGTGCTCCAGTGAAAAATGCCCCAGCTCAACCAGCCTCTCTTTATAACTCAAACCCTCCATTCCCAGGATTTGGAGATGCCGGTGTTGGACTGGGGTGTACAAAGTTAAAAATCATACAATACCAGGTTATAGTCCAACAGGTTTAATTGGAAACACTAGCTTTCGGAGCGACGCTCCTTCATCAGGTGGTTGTAAACTACACAATTGTAAGACACAGAATTTATAGCAAAAGTTTACAGTGTGATGCAACTGAAATTATACATTGAAAATACCTTGATTGTTTGTTAAGTCTGAGCTGAAAATGTGTTGCTGCAAAAGCGCAGCAGGTCAGGCAGCATCCAAGGAGCAGGAGAATCAATGTTTCAGGCATGAGCCCTTCTTCAGGAATGAGGAGAGTGTGCCAAGCAAGCTAAGACAAAACGTAGAGAGGAGGGACTTGGGGGAGGGGCGTTGGAAATGCGATAGGTGGAAGGAGGTTAAGGTGAAGG
>NC_057712.1:32911693-32923589 GCF_004010195.1 Chiloscyllium plagiosum
GGATGCAATAGGTGATGTGTGTGGAGGTGCAGGTGAATTTGTGGCAGATATGGAAGTATCCCTTGGGGCCTTGGAGGGAAGTAAGGGGGGAGGTGTGGGCGCAAGTTTTGCATTTCTTGCGGTTGCAGAGGAAGGAGCCGAGAGTGGAGGTTGGGTTGGTGGGAGGTGTGGACCTGACGAGGGAGTCACGGAGAGAGTGGTCTTTTCAGAACGCTGATAGGGGAGGGGAGGGAAATATATCCCTGGTGGTGGGGTCCGTTTGGAGGTGGCGGAAATGACGATGGATGATACAATGTATATGGAAGTTGGTGGGGTGGTAGGTGAGGACCAGTGGGATTCTGTCCTGGTGGTGATTGGAGGGGCGGGGCTCAAGGGTGGAGGAGCGGGAAGTGGAGGAGATGATGCGGTGAGCATCGTCGACCACGTCTGGGGGGAAATTGCGGTCTTTGAAGAAGGAGGCCATCTGGGTTGTTCGGTATTATTGTTAACCTTGTTATGGACTTGGGAGTGGTGCAGTGGTGGTGTCCCTCTGAGCTAAGAGACCTAGGTTCAAGTTCTATCTGCCCCAGTGATGCATAATGAGACACTTGAACAGGTTGTTGCATATTACCTAGCCTTGGGGTGACTCTTCTTGTCAATTTACAGAAAAGCCTGCTGTTTAGATACCAATATATGTCAGACTAGTTTGAAAATTATTCCAGGTATTTGCAGAAAAATGGGTTCCGATGTATCTTCTATTTTCTCTTTAACAGGATTACTTCATCTGGGAACACGTTCCTAGTTATATAACTCCTTCAGGATTGCTCTTGTTGTTCTCAACATGTGGGTGGGCAGGCATTGGTCAGGCTGGACATTGTAGTTGATGGCAGTCAATTTTGTTATGCCGCCCCCTCCATCAGTCCTGGAGCACCATGCAGGTAACACATTTCATAAAGGGGGGTTTACGGGAAACCCAACAGAGCTAGGGCTTGACAGGTCTGTAGGTGCACTTTAGAGAGGTGGAGTTGTTGTATCAGAAATGAAAGGCAGATGTGGTTGCTAATGTAACTGAACTGCACAATGTGCAACGTGCTGGATAATGATCACCTGGTGAAAGCCTATGGGTTAATACAGCCAGCACAGAGTTTCTTCAACAAGCAGCAGATATCTGGTGTTCATTTCAGTGAACCCAATAACACTTTGCACGCCAGGCAGAAACTTCTGTGGACCCTGCACTTAGCATCCTGACATACACTTCTTGTAGCAGGAGAATGAATTTATAAGCTCTGTCCCTTTCTGTACAAAGCTTTTTGTTTGACTCCACCAACTCTTACTGACACATTCTAGTGCACTCAAATTCTTGAGATGCTTGAAAATTCCAGAATGCCATGTTTCTGGTTGGGCATTGTGCCCACTGAGAGGTGCAGCAGAAATTCCTTGGTTTTCTAGCCATTTAAAGTAACAGTTGGAGAACCATGACATTATGTGCCAGAATTTGCCATTTATGGCCCTTAAGAGCCAAGTGTCCTAACTGGAAGCCCAGTATTGGAAAATTAACACTTTATCCCTTTCAAAAATTGAATTAGGAATAATCATGTTCTTCAATCATTGTTATGCCTTTGACTGCAGGCAGACGGTTCAAAGGTCACTTCAGGATTTGAGAACATAATCCAGGCACTTGTACTGGGGCAATGCAGACTTGTGTGAGGTGCCATCTTTTTGAAGAGGTGTTTGACCTACCTGCTTTGTTGGATGTTTTTGTACCACACTATTTAGCAAGGATAGAGAGTTAGTAGCCCCAGGCCGATATTATCTTTTAATCAACACCATCACAATTAAATGAATTGTTTATTCATCTCATTGTTGCTTTTGGTGCGCTATAATGCAGAAAGCAGCAAGCACGTTCATCTGCACAACCATACAGGTCATCCTGGTATAACGCGATGATTGCATTCGTCTGTAACCCTGTGCTACAGAGATCACACTGTGTAAAATTGCTATGGAAGATCTCTATACCAGTTCAGTAGAAAGATTGTGTTATCCAAACATCGTCCACAATTTGTCAATTGTGTAATAGCCTATTCATATTGATGGATCACACGTTATACCAGAACAACCTGGACTAATAATGCTTTCAAGTAGTTATTTGGTTCCAATTTTAACTACTCTCTCCCAGTATATATCTGGAGAAGAGGCAGATGACATAAAGGGTTTTAGTCACCTGCACTGGTTCAGCTTCCTTCCCAGATAGTCTGTGTGCTAATCTGCTCTGAGTAGATAGAAAATTGCCCAGGGCAGAATATATCCAACCTGGGCAAATAGCAGCTGGCTTTGTCTACTCCTGATCATCAGCAATGTGATGGAAGGTGTCATCAGTTCGACCATCAAATAGCACTTGTTTTTCAACAAGCTGCTCATTGATGGTCACTTTGAGTTCCGCCAGGGCCACTCAGCTTCTGACCTCATTACATGGATCAAAAGGCAGAATTCCAGAGGTGAGGTGAGGTGGGAGTGACAGCCTTAATATCAATGATGGAGCCCTAGCAAAAGTGGAATCAATGGGAATCGGGGGAATCTCTCTGCTGGTTGGAGTCATAACCTTGTCATCAATGGCAGTCACTCACTAATGAGAATGATTAACCACTTAGGAAATTCCGTGTCATTGATCATAGGCTCTGTGTATTCCTGTGTCACTCATCAGTGTGACCTTAGAGCTGCTGTCTAACCACACATTTGCAGGTGTTTCCTGAAGGTGGAAGTGGTTCATGATCTTAAGATCGCCGACATTCCTTTCTCCAGTTACTTTTCTGTTCTTCCTCTAGCCGATAGGTGATCTCAAAGAATTGCACCCTTTCATATAGGAGCTTCCTCCGAGTCAAGTAACAGGCAATATCTATGTCTCACATAGAGAATCAACCAATCTCCTCTTGAACACCAATAGCATTAACATCACTGAATCAACATTCAGTGATTTTCATTGACCAGAAACTCACCTCCTTTCCCCCAAAGCCTGTCCATCAACTACAAGGCACAAGTCAGGAGTATGATGGAAAATTTCCCACTTAGCTGGATTATTGCAGCTTCAGCAACATTCAAGAAGCTTGGAAACATCCAGAACACATCACCACCTCAACAAGCATTCAATCCTTCCACCACTAACACTTAGTGGCAGCAGTGTGTACCATTTACAAAATGTATGCTCAAGTCCACAAAGCCTCCTTAAACAGCACCTTCAAAATCCACAATGAGTACCATCAAGAAAGCAAGAGCTGTAGATATATGGGAGCACCAGCACCTACAATTTCCCTCCAAGCCTCACACCATCCAGACTTTGGGATATATCACTGTTCCTTCAGTGGAATGGGACAAAATCCCGGAACGTTCTTCCTAACAGCACAGTTAGTGCCCATCGATTGGACTGTAGCTTTTCTAAAGGTAGCTTGCCACTACTTTCTCAAAGACAAATAGAAATGGGCAATAATTGCTGATCCATCCAGAGGTATCTACATCTTATCACCATTTTATTTAATGCAAAAGTCGCTCTGTTTTGTGATCTGAGTTCATCGTTATTTAGAACTTGATTCAGAAAGTTTAAATGAATTCTATTCACTTATATCTGTCTGGACTGATCCCAGTGTACAAGATAGATGTTTAAAAATGTATTAAACATGTTATTAGAATCATGAAGTACTGTTTTCTGATATAATGCAGCTCTAACTATTTTTTTGGGAAGTGATACAACCTTGAAGTAATTTAAAGAGTTATTTCTTGGCAAGAATAGGAGGGAAAAGGTTTAATTGTATTTCTGGAATTTGACCTGGAATCAAAAGCTTATCACTGCTGTGAACTAAATTGCAAAGTTCAAGTGCTCAATCATTGGCCTACTAATCTCAAAACACCATCTAAAACTACAACATACAGCTCAAGTTATATTTTCGTGGCTTCAAGTTCAGATGTTTTCCTAATCCGTGGCACTGGGGTTTTGAGATCCACTTTATACCACAACACACTCATTTCCAGAGAACCTTTCTGAAGTTATGAATACCTATCTACTAACTGAGGCCCTTTTCCTTGATCAAAGTAAAGCCTTTGATATTCTTGACCACAGTATCCTGTTGAATTAGCGTAATGTTTCTGGTTTGAGAAATGAAGCAGTAAATTGAGTTTCAGTATATTTACCAGAAAGAGCATAAAATGTGTTTCTCATTGCCACGTTTCACAGTGTGCTCTTTGTATTGACTTCCCTCAAGGTTCACGTTTTACGACTTGTGACCTTTTTTCTAATATACATCGTAGTGGTAGGTAAATGGACAGCACAGATAACTGTCATATTCCCTTCATGATTGGAGCAAACTAACAAACATCAACTGCTCCCAGTTCTGGTGAACGTTTCTCTTCTCCTTTTTACCACAAGACTTAGCCATAGAGTCATACAGATGTACAGCACGGAAACAGACCCTTCGGTCCCAACCCATTCATGCCGGCCAGACATCCCAACCCAATCTAGTCCCACCTGCCAGCATATCCCTCCAAACCCTTCCTATGCATATTTCTTGCTGGTCAGAAGAAAGCACTGGGTGCTGGAACACCCAAATAAAACCAGAAGTTCTAAAGAAGGTCAGCAAGTGTCTGAAGGAGAATGACAAGATATCTGTTTTTGCCGAGGAATTGCCCTGCAATTTTCTCCAGTTGTAGACAGACCAGCAACAAATGAAGGCCCAAGCTTAGTCTAAATTGGTCTATGGTCATTTGTGATTTGGAGATGCCAGTGTTGGACTGGACTGGACAAAGTTAAAAATCACAGAATACCAGGTTATAGTCCAACTGGTTTGTTTGGAAACATTAACTTTTGAAACAGTCCTTCTTCATCAGGTGGTTTGCTCTGTTGTGGCTGATTTTTCAGCCCTCTGCATCATCTGGGATTATCTGAAATTGACTCAAGGATATAAGTGAGATGGAGGTTGGAGATCTTTTCAGATGCTACTTGATTCTGTGCTCACCTTGTCTTCATTTCTGATCACTTGTGAGGGCAACTAAAAAGATCTGGATACACTCTTTGGAAAGATTTACACCCTGTTCTAGAAGAATCAATGGGACAAAATGACACAGGATTGGGAGTTAGCCATGAACCTCACAGGCCAGTTCTGCCATTCATTTTGGCTATGATGGATTTGTATGTTAAAAATCCATTCGGTTCTCTTAACTCCATTAAGCTTAATATCATCAAAAAAAACTATCAATTTCAGTTCTGAGATATTCTGTTGACAACTAGTGTCACAGTTCTGAGGGGGGTTGGGGGGGGGCTGGAGGTAAGAGAGTTTCTGGATTCCTGCGTATGCAGAAGTGTTTTTTTTAATTGACATTACCCCTGACATGCATTGCTCTAATGTTTGAGGGTATGACCCCTCATTCTGAACTTCCCAGCCTGCTGAGGAAATAGTTTCTCTGTCTTTGACATCAAACTCTTGATTTTCTATAGTAGAGGCTAAAATGATGCAACCTGTCCTCATATATAAATCTTTTAGCCTTGAAACAACCCTTGTGGCAGCAAATGTGAAGGACTGGAGTTTCCGGGGTTGCTGTACGAGTTTTCCACACCCTCCACCGAAATGTCTATCAAAAACCAGGGACCCTGCAGTGAAACACCCCGAGCCAGCCTTAACAGTGACCGAATCAGGCTTCAGCCCCTGTCTGGGAGGAAGTCCCACCCCAGGGAGCTGCTGGCCAATCTGATTGTCTGGCGGTTTGTTATCCCAGTAGATCTATGAAATTTCGTTCATAGGATGTACATGTCAATGATTAAACCAGTAGTTATTGCCCATCCCAATTGCTGAGAAGGCAGATCAGAATCAATCGTATTGCTGTGGATCTGGAGTGACATGTAGGTCAGACCAGGTAACAACAATCGCCTGTGGTTGCCATTGGACTAGATTTCTTTTTATCTCAGATTTCACAGGAGGTGGAATGAGTCCTGTTAGTGGCCATTGACTGCTCCCAGAATGCCTCCAGGGGCTGGATGCCTTACCTGTCCAGTGCAATAAGGGAGACAAGTTGTGGGCGACCTCGAGGGGAGGAAGCAAGTAAGCAAGCCAGCAGGGCGAGGTTTGTTTTGAAAGAGCCCTCCCCCACCTTTCAAATATTTCTGTGGGCCTTGTAAAATGCAGCCTGAAGGAAAACAAAGCATTTCCTGGAGGTCTCCAGTTGTTACCAGTCCAAACACAGACTTTTGAAACCCCCCCCGAGTATTTTCATAGACAACTGAGGAAGCTTCAAAATTTGTGTTTTGCCAAAGGAATGGCAAGAGGAATGCTACAGGAGACTGACTCAGTGCATGGCTTAAAGCAGCCTCTCCAGAGCAGTAAAAATTACCACTGCATTAAATATCTTTGAATTGGGGTACAGGTAAACAGTTTCTTTCTTAAATCAGATCTCATACACATCAAGGAAGCGACAGGTGGTTGACTTCTTCTGGCTAGCATTTAACTCAGTCTAGAAATGCTTCACATCTGACAATTGCTAGTTTCAAAGATCATCATTCAAGGTAGAAAAATCTCCTAGTCTGGTTGGGATCTATCCTCGGTTGCTGAGGGAAGAGATGGAGGATGCAACATAGACTCAGGCCACAATTGTTTGATCTTGCTGTGATATAGAGATGGTGCTAGATGACGTAGACTATTGGATGGTAGCTTCTGAGCAGAGGGTCACACAAAATGGACAGCACGGTGGTTCAGTGATTAGCACTGCTGCCTCACAGCCCTAGGGACCAGGGTTTGATTCCATACATGGGTGACTGTCTGTGTAGAGTTTACACTTTCTCCCCGTGTCTGCATGGGTTTCCTCCAGGTGCTCCAGTTTCCTCCCACAATCCAAAGATGTGCAGGTTAGGTGAATTGACCATGCTAAATTGCCCATAGTGTTCAGGGATGTGCAGGTTGGGTGCATTAGTCAGGGGCAAGTGTAGGGAAATGGGTCTGGGTGTTACTCTTCAGTGATGGAAATGTGTTGCTGGAAAAGCGCAGCAGGTCAGGCAGCATCTAGGGAACAGGAGAATCGACGTTTCGGGCATTAGCCCTTCTTCAGGAATGAGGAAAGTTGGTCCAGCAGGCCAAGATAAAAGATAGGGAGGAGGGACTTGGGGGAGGGGCGTCGGAAATGTGATAGGTGGAAAGAGGTCAAGGTGAGGGTGATAGGTCAGACTGGGGTGGGGGCGGAGAGGTCGGGAAGAAGATTGCAGGTTAGGAAGGCGGTGCTGAATTTGATGGATTTGACTGAGACAGGCTGGGGGGAGGGGAAATGAGGAAACTGGTGAAATCCGAGTTCATCCCTTGTAGTTGGAGGGTTCCTAGCCGGAAGATGAGGCGTTCTTCCTCCAATCGTCGTTTCGCTGTGGTCTGACGATGGAGGAGTCCAAAGACCTGCATATCCTTGGTGGAGTGGGAGGGGGAATTGAAATGTTGAGCTACAGGGTGGTTGGGTTGGTTGGTCCGGGTGTCCCAGAGGTGTTCTCTGAAACGCTCCGCAAGTAGGCGGCCTGTCTCCCCAATACTCTTCAGTGTGGACTTTTTGAGTCAATGACCTGTTTCCACACTTTAGGGATTCTATGATTGTAGGAAAATTAGTTTCCCGCTTTAATTAGGATGGAGCCAGCGGGTGTGCTGAGGGTACTAACTCCAGCTGAAAGGGCAATGTGCTGCATCCAAGGAAGCCTGAATTGCCAGGCGGAAATGCCTAGCTGTGATT
The DNA here is from genome assembly GCF_004010195.1 of Chiloscyllium plagiosum. Lineage (NCBI taxonomy): Eukaryota > Metazoa > Chordata > Chondrichthyes > Orectolobiformes > Hemiscylliidae > Chiloscyllium > Chiloscyllium plagiosum. Next base: position 32,919,413 of record NC_057712.1, read on the forward strand.
CTGTTGTATGTTTAATGGATGTGGAAGGTGTTAATGTAGAAAATTGACAATGTACATCTGTAGTGATTGGAATGAGGTCAGTTCTTAATGAAATGGTGAATGTAGAACCACAGGAAGTCAATATAGAAGGACACTCTTAAAACCTGGTGAACCTGGTCCAATCGGGGAGTCCTGGCTGACAGATATTAACAGGAATGTTAGGGGTTCTGCTCAATCGAGGAGCCGACTCTGAGCTGGGTGAGTCAGTGTCATGTACTGTGCATGTATAAATAAAGGGTGATTTAATTACTGACCTTCATGGTGTTATTTGAATATTTGTGATGTGTATGTTTACCGTTGATGAACTGAAGCTCACTGGGAGTCAAGTGAATCATTCACACTCCTTCTGACCCCACATTCAAGGAACAATTTTTTTTTCTCACCTATTCAGTGGCAGTCTCCAAATGGAGTCAATTGTCAACATGCAAACGTACTCATATAAAATGAATCCCTGCCCAGTAGCTTTGTAAAATCCAACTCGAAGAACCCTGCTTCTCATTATTTACTTGGAAATGAATTAATGAGGGAATGTATTCTGCGTTATTGTTTTGGTACAGGTTCTGGTGCTGTTTTCAGCCATAATGATTTCACCAAACAACATCTGTTCCCCTTTTGGGATTTAGCATCTACTTCCCTAATCATGGCAGGCCAATGGAATCAAGCCTCTGCATTGTTCCAAAGTGTGGAACATACAGTACATTGGAATGGAGTTGCATGCATCATGGGTTGCACATAGATGTGCATGCCAGCATCCCCCACTACCTCCACAACTGATCCACCCTCGCAGGAACTTCCATTCAAAGTCCTGGCCAATTTGATTGTAACCTCTCCAGTTCAAGACAACAGTGGGGACCATTGCTGGAACTACAACCAGTTTCTATGATGAAGGGAAGATGTCTCCTGTGCTTCATGGAAATCCAGGAATGGCTTGGCTTGGAGACCCTAGTGAGTGGGGAAATGGGTAGAGTTGATGATCACAGAGGCAGGGAGGAAAGAGACAAGAAGAGAATTACCACCTTGGGATAAGGAGCAGGAGCCCTTGATACTCCCATAGCTCTTCCAAAATCTGAAAGTCTGGCCTGTTCAGATGACAGTGCTGAATTTAGTGGGGTGTGCCTTTCTAGAGTGGGGTTTGATGGCATAGATCAAACACTTTTCTATAGAAACTAGCTGAATTGATAATGGCCAAAGTAGATTGCGGGTCCTCAGTGTATCTACTGAATTAAAGAGTGAGTATTCTTTATTCATTCATGAGATGTGGCCATCACTGATTGGACCAATGTTTATTGCCCATCCCTGGTTGCCCTTGAGTAGGCGCTGGTGAGCTGCCTTCTTCAACCACTGCAGTCCATGTGCTGTAGGTACACCTGCAGGTATGAAATTCCAGGATTTTGATCCAATGACATTGAAGAAATAGTGATATATTTCCAAGTCAGGATGTGAGTGCCTTAGAGATGAAGTTGGAAGTGTTTGCATGTACCTACTACCCCTTCTTTCTAGATGCTAGTGATCATGAGTTTGGAAATTGCTGTCATAGGAGCCTGAGTGAATTTATAAACTGAATAAGAAACAGGGGAGTAATTAAGAAAGAATGTGATTTTGAATGGATAAAATCAGGTACATAAAGGTGAAAAAAGAAAGGGAAGTGAAGGAAAGAGTGATTGCTTGTTGTAAAGGAGATTTAAAAAGGAAATGTAGGAAACATAAGGAAAGCATTTTTAAAAATTAGACTTAAATCTTGAAGGACATGCAGCACCTGAAGGCATGGGGCTTTGCAGTTTAAACTGTTCCGTTTCAAGTGCTGGAGAGTTGAATGGCTTTGCAGTAGCCATTATCACTGGTACAGTGTTCCAATGTTGTTAAATTCTAGCTCTAACTTCCTCGTTCTATTTCATAGGCAATTAATGTGCAAATCCAATAAATCCCAGGAAGGCTAAGAGTGAGATACAAAGCGAGTGGTGGAGCAATACATGTAGACCAGTCACTTTTGAAGATTGACAGAGTCTCTGAATTGTGCTAACCCTAATTTGCACATTAGTAGTTAATATGCTTTTAATTTTCCTATGAGATCTGATTCAATGTTTTGGATTATATTTTTGAATCGTGTCATTACATGTACTGGAGCTACTATGGCTTTCTGGGAAAGTTGCATCACTGGAAATTTTCCTGAATATAGCATTCTAAGGTCCCTTAACAGGAGTCACACGGAAAATATAAACTTGTCATACTCAATGCCCACACCTGTGATCCTGCCCCAGGACCTCTGCCTTTCAGCTGCATTTCTGTGTCTGAAGTAGATTCTGGAAAATAGAATAAAGAGTTTATGACATCATGAAGACCAATGAACTGATGTTCTATTTTTACAACTGTGCTAGCTACTGTCTTGGCTGTCTTCACCCTGTGCTGTAACTTCAGGGAGAACTCCTCAATAGATGTCTAAGTAGAAAGTAAAGTTCAGGGCGGTATGTTTGGAGCACTGTTTTGATTTGATTTATTATTCTCACATGTACCTAGGTACAGTGAGAAGTTTTGTTTTGCGTGCAGTACAGGCATACCATAGCATACAAAGATCATAGAGCGATTGAACAGAGCGAGGAATCTTAAGTTAACTCTGCAAAAAAGCAGAGTTAAAAACAAGATCAACATTGGATTTGAAGTTTGAGAGGTCCATTCAGGGGTCTAATAACAGCAGGAAAGAAGCTGTTTATAAACCAATAAGAATACAATTACAGACAAACTTTGTTTTGTTGAAAATATTTCCTTTTGATATCATGAGCATAAGAAACAATTCAGAAATGTGAATAAATTAATCAAAATAATTGGGAGAAGATCAAACTTAAATTTACTTCAATATAACCAATTACAAAGTATTGTGCATTAGAGGGGGGGGGGGGGGGGGGTGAAAATGAGCTAACTCTTTGTAATGTAGAAATAGTTATCAAACAGTCATGTTCCTAATCCAGAATTTTCAAATTTATTCCTTTATCCATTTCACAATTTATATAGCACTGGTGAGAGATCCTGGAAGCAAGTTGCATTGATACCATCCCTCTCCCTGGCAAATTCTAGGGTTTGATGCAATTGTTTTTAACCTCTTCCTGCTCTCTGGTCCTGGTCAGTTTCAGTGCATACATTGCCAAAATTCCCGCATTTCTTCATAAAGGCATCCTGCAGAACTTACACGTTAGCTGCCGGTTTATCGTTTTAGCAGTCGATTAACCTCTGACATGCGTTGGTGTGTTTGATCACTCTAACTAGTGTACTTTCTCAAAAGGTAGTAAAAATTGACTCTACAACTGGTTTTATAAGTAAGTTAGATATGTGTTTGGAACTTACAAGGTTATAGACACAAAGCAAGGATGTAGACTAAGATCATGCTCCCAGGAGCTAGTACTGGCATGTTGGTTCAAGTGGCTTCATTCTGTGCTCTACATTTCAATAAAAATATATTGCACAGAATCACTATCCAATGGAAAAAGATAAACTGCTGAATCATCAGTTTGCCCCTGCCCTTATTTGGTTTCAACTCTCATTGCCAGCTTCTCCCAAATCATAGAATCCCTACAGTATGGAAACAGGCCTTTTGGACGAACAAGTCCATACCAACCCTCCAAACAGTAACCCATCTTGACTCAATCTACAACTACTCTACATTTCCCCTGACTAATGCACCTAACCTACACATCCCTGAACACTGTGGATAATTTAGCACAGCCAATTCACCTGACCTGCACACCTTTGGACAGTGGGTGGAAACCAGAACAGCTGGAGGAAACCCACGCAGACACAGGGAGAATGTGCAAACTCCACATAGATAGCCATCTAAGGTGGGAATCAAACACAGGTCCCTGTCACTGTGAGGCAACAGTGCTAGCCACTGAGTCACCATGCCGCCCCAAAGCTGTTAAACTGGGTTAATTTATCAGGAAGGTAAAAACAATGACTGCAGATGCTGGAAACCAGATTCTGGATCAGTGGTGCTGGAAAAGCAGAACAGATCAGGCAACATCCGAGGAGCAGTAAAATTGACGTTTTGGGCAAAAGCCCCTCATCAGGAATACAGGCAGAGAGCCTGAAGGGTGGAAAGATAAATGAGAGGAGGGTGGGGGTGGGGAGAAAGTAGTATAGAGTACAATAG
>NC_057712.1:32923870-32967410 GCF_004010195.1 Chiloscyllium plagiosum
CCTGACCAGGTAGTCACGGAGGGAGCGGTCTTTGCGGAAGGCGGAGAGGGGTGGGGAGGGAGATATATCCCTGGTGGTGGGGTCTGTTTGGAGGCGGAGAGGGGTGGGGAGGGAAATATATCCCTGGTGGTGGGGTCTTTTTGGATGTGGCGGAAATGTCGGCGGATGATTTGGTTTATGCGAAGGTTTGTAGGGTGGAAGGTGAGCACCAGGGGCATTTTGTCCTTGTTACAGTTGGCGGGGTGGGGTCTGAGGGCGGAGGTGCGGGATGTGGATGAAATGTGTTGGAGGGCATCTTTAACCACGTGGGAAGGGAAATTGCGGTCTCTAAAGAAGGAGGCCATCTGGTGTGTTCTATGGTGGAACTGGTCCTCCTGGGAGCAGATCCAGCGGAGGCAGGGGAATTGGGATGAATTTATCAGTAAGGACACCATCCAACTCTTTTTTTACATGTATCTGCCAAACTGTCTCTAAGTCAACGCCAATCTAAAATAAATGAAACAAGATTCTGGAGCCACTCTGAGTAGCAGGGGTCCAAGCTAGGAATCATGTTTATAGGTTTCAACTCAATTATTTTCAACGTCACTATATTACCCAGTACATGGGAGGACCAAAACTAGGCACAGCTAAAATCTGACCTGTACCTGTATAATGCTAACTTGGTCATTCTGTGGTGTGTGCACATAAATGTATTGTTCCCTCTTAAACTCTGTTAGTATTGTTCTATCCAAGATATGTATATCCTATTTAGCTCTACTGACATGTGTGAAACTCCATTTATCAAAACCAGATATTAATTGCCATAGAAAGGAAATAAGAAGGACATTATTTTACTTGGAGAGTGTTGGTATGTGGGATGCTGAAACTGAAAAGGTGAGCGAAGTTGATTCCGTTAATAACTTTTTGAGGGAGTTGGACAAGTTTTTTTTGAGGATGAGGAACTTACAAGGTTGTGAATTTAAAAAAATGTGAGAATAGATACCACTGCTCTTTCTCCAGACCAGCAATGGCTCAGTGAGCCACTTAGATGTACCTTCTGTGCCCTTTGTTTCAATAATTCTTTGATATTGAAAACCAGTTTGGACTAGATCAAGCAGAATGCAAGCTTAGCCACTTTGCTCAGGTGTTGGACAGATGTTGCTAGCCTGTGATTGATATTCCTTGTGTCTGGGAAAAGGGTTAGCAACACTTGCCTAATTGGAAGCCTGAGAATATTGCAACTGTGGCACAAGCTGTGAATTTCGGGGGCCTTCAGGCTGATCTCCTTTTCCTAAATCATTTGATGGATGTCAATACTTAGAGCTATTTATAGTTGGTCTTATATCCGTAGCCCAGGCTTCCTACAATTAAGAACTGAGAAATGGAGCTGGGTGCAAAATCTGAAATTCATGAGACTTCATTTCATTGAATGGGCAAGACATAGGGTCAAGAGCTTGATGAAATTCTTCCTAAAGTGAACCATAGACCAAGAGATTGAATACTTGTCAAAATTCTGACACATTTTAATGTACAGGCTGTGAACTAAGAAAAATGTCACTCATTTAGAGGCTAACAGTAAATCTCATGTTCTATTGTGGAGGATCAGTTTTGTTTGAGGTTATTCATATTTAATCTATATGTACATAATACAAATATCCTCCCCTTATGCTGACAGGCAAAACGTGTGTGTTTTTAATTTTAGCCAACTGAATTTGAGAATTAAGCCTATGGGTATAATAAAGCAAATTAGCACACTATTACAATCTTAACACAACTAGAGTATTCCCATGTTAAAAATAGTTTTAATATGCCTGTTAACTCAGCAGGCAGCAGTCTTAAGCCAGAGAAATGCGAGTGAAATACTGCACTCCTCACCTGCCATGTAACTTGTGTAATATTATTGCACAATTAGGCTCAAGTCATGAACTTTGAATGTTGGTTCTCCAGTTTGTGTAAGTAAGCTGCACTGCCATCTTCATATCAGTGCAAACTTTTGAGTACAATTCAGATGTGAAATTACTTAAAGATTGATTCTCAGAATTCCTGCTCTTGATTAGAGCCTTGTCCATCGGAAATACAAGTCTCAAAATCACAGAGCAAAGATTTTCCATCTGTTAAAATGTGCCAGCTATCTTTCGGTATGCACTTCTGACCAGGCAATCTGTGTGCTGAGTTTGTGCCTCTGGAAAAGCCACTCTCCAGAGAATATGTAGGCGTAAGATTAACCTCATGAAGGAAAGTAACTTATATGTGTGTTGCAGCCAGGAGCAATGTCAAGTTGCCAAGGAAATGAAAGTGTGCAATAGGGAAACAATGGTTGACATTGAAGTTAAATGACTTTTACGAGTTTATATTTGTAACACTCTGACTGGACAGGAAACTTTTAAAATTATATTTCTTAATTGTTTAACAATAAGCTGATGGATCATTTGGAGACTGCAGTCACACTCCCTGGAATGGAAACAATTCTTATGGATGTAGAGTAGTGGAAATGTTCTGATGAAAGACTGCAGACCTAAAACATTGACTCTTTTTCTCTTTCTACACAGATGCTGCCAGACCTGCTGAGTTTTGTTTTTAGCACTTTTTGGTTTAGTTTCTGATTTCCAGCATCCCGAGCATTCTGCTTTTCTATAAGGTTACTTCTTGAAGTTGCCTATGGTCAGATTGAGGTGAGACATCAGGACTGGTGGTTCTTTTCTTGTAAAACAGTGAATCTCTGGAAAAGGCAGCTGCTCATGTGGTAGGCGCTGACTTTTGAATTCCTTAGGCAAGGACTTGGCTTGTTTCTCTTGGCTTGGGCAACCACCCCATCCAAACTGTTTGAGATTCAGGGCCTGAGTAGTCTTCTGCATTAGGAGAAGGGCTCATGCCCGAAACGTCGATTTTCCTGCTCCTTGGATGCTGCCTGACTTGCTGCACTTTTCCAGCAACACATTTTTAGCTCTAATCTTCTGTATTAGTTTTCCTTCGCGTAAGGATATTGGAGAGGAATCTTCACATTAGGTATCTTCAAATTTTCCTGTTTTACCCAACAATATTTCTGTCTCTCTCTTGAGATCACATACTTTAATTGTAGGGTGGAATCACGAGGCCAAATGCATTAGATTGTCCTTTCCACACAGCAGCCATTATTCCGGTACTACATCACTTCCTGAAGGCCCAATATAATGGGCAGAAAGGATCTGCCCTCCTTCGATTGAAAGAATGCCACCTGGCACATTGGGTGAGGGCAAATCGAGATATTCTTTACCTGTAGCTGGCAAACCTTGGCTGTACATGACTTGAGTATTATTGAAGAAAAGATAGAGACATTGCCAAACTGTCTGGTTTACAACCAAACAAAGCTCGGCAGTTAACCATAATGATCATCTCGCTGATGCATTCTCCATTAAAGCAATTATCAGAGTCACTCTCTTCTCATAAAATGTTGTTCCCCTAACATTGTCATTCCTGTGAACATTCTAATATATGCAGACAAAGATCTTCAACTTCATCAAGATATTCTTGAAGTTGCCTATGGTCAGATTGAGGTGAGACATCAGGACTGGTGGTTCTTTTCTTGTAAAACAGTGAATCTCTGAAAAAGGCAGCTGCTTTGGAATACCATGTGTTCTAGGGTATACTACTGAGTCAGTGTCAGAAACAGACTGAACATAATAGATTTTGATGCAAAATTTGAGAAGAGTTTTGATAATAGAACAAGAAGGTCTGTCGATAAAATGCCTTCATATTGAGTCTTTTTTGATGATAGGAAGCAATTCAAACCACACAGGGCTGTTCCATTTGGAATAGGCTACCATTCTATGAGAAATAATACAGTGTGCAAATATTTCTATATGTAAGTGAGAAGTATGATGTCACATTATCTCAAATGTGGTTTATATTGGGAATAATAAGGAGTTAAGTATACTGAGAATTGTTATGGAGAATCACATTATTTCAGATAGCATGGTTTTGTAATCAGTCTCGACAGGTAAATTTAACTAATAATGCAAAACACCATGAGGACTCTTGTGGTACAGTCATAGTGTCTCTACCTCTGGGCTAGAAAATCTGTGTTCACATCTCACTTGCTCCAGGGATGTATCATAACACCTCTGAACTGGTTGATTAGAAAATATTTATAAAGAATCATGATATTGAAATTAGGCTCTTAGAAAGTTAATTTATAAATATTTATACCATGGTAAGAAATTTCTCTGTTATTCTTTTCCTGAGAGTATTCACAGAGTTAAAAGAAAGAAATGAATTGTGTAAGAATCTAGTCAGCATTGTTCAGCCAGTATCTAAAATGAAAACACATGTTTTTTGAACTTAATTTCCCATTTTAAAAATATTAGGGGTGGGGTTACTAAATTCAAAAGCAGGTGCAAGGATCATTGATGCTTGTAGACTGCAAGGTAGGCAGCATGCCAACATTACACTGCCCACTGTTTTAAATGATTTCAGCATTGAGCCAAGTCTAACCATACTGTTGATTGGCTGGATGTGGGCGCAAGGGGCCATTATCGTGAATGGTTAGCATCTGCTTAAACTCAACAACAGCGCTGAAAGCTAGCCTACACCTTTGAAAGGGGATGTGTGTTGAGGTGCGGGAGCAGGTGTTGGCTGTCATTCAGGAAAGAAATCTGGCCTGGCAGCCATCGATGAATGGAACAAATTGGAGGAGGCCAGGCACTGTTCACAGACTGCTTTCAGCCTGTGAAAGGGGAGGAGGTAGAATGTAGGAGTGATGTACCGTAATTCCAGGTCCAAACACACACTGAGGAGGCAGTCGGGGTAGATAGCTGTGGAGGCCAATTCTAGGCACGAAACCTGATGATCTCAATACAGCTTCACAATAAAATCACTTACATCATAAGAGAAGTAAAACTCAATCCATCTTTAAATACTTTATCCCTCTCCCCAAATACCCACTCAACGAAAGCACAAACACAGCTTTGGTCTTGTGCTTTTCCTCCTTTCAGATACCCAATAAATGAAGTTGGTGTGCAGTTGGCACAATAGACTGGCGTTGAATGAAGACATCATGCCAGGATGATTCATGACATATGATCATAGACCAGCTGAAAGCTGAGGGAGTGAAATTCCTATAATGCCTGGTATTACACGGGTGAGTTGGTATGTGGCACCACATGACTGGTTGTTGTACAAGGTTCTGAATGAATTAATGTTGATTAGCTCCACCCAATCTGATGCTGTCACATTTTTTGGGAGTTCTGCATTAACCTTAGCAGAGAGCAGATGTATTCTGCACAGCCCCTGGGAGTTCCACAAATCATGCCGATATAGTATTATAAACTGGGCTGATTGCTATTGTATAATAAACTATCTTGTTAACTCATCAGTGGTCTATCCTCCACCACTAATAAGTTGACCATCCTTGGACACTGTATAGACAAAGCAGGATTGGGGCAGTGAACTACTTCAAACAACCTTTCCTCTGAGCCACATACTGCCAGAGGTGACAGTGATATCACAAGGTGCCAGAGGGACAAGCAGGGGACAAATACCACCTGGTCGCATTGATACAGACTCAAACACCAAACTAAAACCCCACTAAAGGCGAAATTTTCAGAAGAACCAGAAGGAAGTATCTTACGAAGCAGCAGTAATTTATAAGTATTACTGCTTAAAGAAGGTACAGACAATCATAAATGATGCTTCATTAGACAACATCAATGCATTTACTGACAGAGAGAGAGATTAACAGAGGTGGCAGGTCCCATGAGTTGCCAGCAGGGGCAATCAGGGTCAATACCATCACCATAATTGTGGAGGGAGGCATTCCTGTGGGGGAATATGTAAAGCATAGATGGGAGCAGGATAATAAGGGAGGGGAATTCATCAAAGGTCAGAGGCACCAAAGGTGGGGTGTGACAGTGAATGATCAGACTTAGCATAGTCACTTTATATGCCAGGGGCTCAGTGAAGGGGGAGAAAGTGCACGATAATGTATATTTGTTGGGGAGGGACTTGGAGAGGTGTGAAGATGATAAGGTTCACAGGAAGGGCCATTAGGAAGGAGATTTGGATGTGGGGACCTCACCAACACATAGAGGCAGAGGTTGGAAACCACTGCCTGAATATAGTTCGCTGTCATCTTCCACCATGGTGGAAATTAAAACTACACAATGTGAAAGAAAACGGCTGTCATCACATCAGGATTGGGTGGGGTATCTCAATCTGTGAGGGAATGGGCTACAAGACCAAATTATGGGAGCCCATTAAAGAGCTTTGATAGTACATGTAGACTCATACACTATACAGGGCCCAGCCCTGTGGGCTACAAACAGCCCGGTGATCCCAATGTATTGGTTCCCTGTGCGCTGTATACCTCTCAGATATAGATATTGCTGTCCATTTCAGTGAGCACACAGAGACAAGGGAGAAATAAGGTTGTTTGACCAAGAGGGCAATGGTGCCTACACAACTTGTCCATCTTGTTGCAGCAGGCTCTCAACATAGACATTGATTCATGGGACATACTGTATGGGCATGAAGTTGGACATCATGCAGGAACAGTTACATTTGGGGTGACACAAAGACTCAAACAAACCAATGTGTTATATTTACTGCTCCTCGGATGCTGCCTGAACTGCTGTGCTTTTCCAGCACCACTAATCTAGAATGTGTTATAATGTTACCCACCCCATTAAAGTGCCCTCAAAAGGTTTATTTTTCTTTCTCTCTCCCTTGCTATGTATCAGTGTTCTCCCAAGTCCTGCAGTTGGGAAACCTTTGGGAGGTGGGGGGGTTGGTGTTGCACCTGGATAGATCTAACATTGCAAGGGTCTTCTTCCCAGAGGCAAGTGGACCCTCCTCACCTTCACTTTCCAAGCAAGAGGTAGTGCTGTAGGAAATGGAAGGCTAGGCCATCTTTGGAGTGCCCTGAGAGGAGACTTCAGGAAGGAGCTGTGTGTGGTTCCTCCTCTGGTTGGGTGGCTTCTGCAATAGGGCTAGGGTTAGGTGCCTCATTGGGGCACCTGGAGTGCCTGTCTAATTGTCGCCATGTCTTTGCTCCTGAGAACCAATGACTGGGGTGATGGAGTGTAGGTGTGTACACCTTTCCAGCAGACCCTGAGACTACTGGATCCAGCTCTCTGACATGTCCATGGGGTCAGCCAGATGATTGCTTACTTTTGGCGCTTGGGCCCCCACGGTGTAGCTGAACTCCTGTAGCATCCCACATACCCATTTGCTGCTTCCTGCTCCTCCCTGTGCACGTGGACAAATTCTCTGAGTACCCACACCACAAGGTCCTCTCCTGCCTGGCACTGATCAGCTACCTGACCAACAGTGGAGTTGTTGAAGTGAGGTGCTCACCAGCTTGTTCTCCCAAACTTTCAAAATGTGACATTCTCCCCGAGGTGTCAGTATCTGAGCTGGCAGGGGGTGCAGGAGGTAGCCATGTCAATGCTTTCACTGAGCCCTTGATACTTTCCTCTTCACAGGTTGAGGAGATGACTTCTCCTGGTCCAGGCCGTTTCTCCACCAGGACCATGGTCATCCCACTGGTACCTGCAAGACACAAGTGACACAGCCAATGGTTAGAAGTGGTGTGCAATGGATGACATTGATAGTGGGTTTAACACGAGAGCTGCAGTGGAATGAAAAGTGGCAATTACTTGCAGGACATTGTAGATCATTCATGATGAAGAGCTGATGTTGGAAATGTCAACTGACCTGCTCCTTGGATGCTGCCTGACCTGCTGTGCTTTTCCAACACTATACTCTTTGACTCTGATCGCCAGCATCTGCAGTTCTCACTTTCTCCTTAGACATTGTGATGACTTGGTACTCTTGCTGGAGTGTCCTGGCCTTCTCTTGTGAGTAACTGGAATCTGTCCTGTTAGTGGTAAGGAGACTGATGTCAGGGATTACTCCACTTGCCCAGGCTCTTTCCAACCTGCTAAGGACTGTTTTCCCCTGGAATGAGAGAAAGGGAGGGATTGAGAGAGATGGAAGTGAAGGCACAGCCGTTAGTGCTGGCACAAGTTGTGCTAAGAGGTGTGCTGACTAGGCACTGCTTAGGCCACATGGATCAAGTGGTCTGGGAGGTTGGGGGGGGGGGGAATAAGAGCAAGCGAGGGAAGATTTTGCAGGCAACAGAGAGAGTGGCAGAACATGATCCTTAATGGGGAGTGGGTGTCTTGGCACAGTGTGTGAGCGTGCAGAGGGAAGAGTGCGGCATTTGCCCTGGCAGAGGAGGGAAGGTTATTCAAATCCTTTTGATAATGCTGACCATTCTTTGAACCAAGGAGATTGTTCTGATCCAGGTCATGATCTTGGAAGGTTGAGTGGTGCAGCTTCCTCCACTGCTCCCCTGGGAAGAATGCGCCTGCTCATTGAGACCTGTTACCTACTGCATTACAAGGAATATGTTCCTGGAAGCAGCTCATTTGATTATAATCCTTCAAATGATCAAATAGAGCATCCACCACCCACCTCTAGACGTTCGCAACTTCTGACTACTTTAGAAAGCAAGAAATGTTTGTTAGAATTGTAATAACCTCCACCAGAAATCCATCAGTAACTAATCAAGAGACTGTTTAAATAGCATCAATGAAGGTGGGGCCACACAGACAATTACCAGCCTATCATCTCAACTGATGGAAGGGGTCATTGACAATATTATCGAGCAACATTTGCTTATCTACAATCTGCTCACTGACGTTCAGTTAGTTTCCATCAGGCTTCCTTTCAGTCCCTGACCTCAATGCAGTGCTGGTCCAAACCTCAACTCAAACAAAACTAAAGAACTGCAAGTGCTGAAAGTCAGAAACAAAAACAGAAATTGCTGAAAGAATTCAGCAGATCTGGCAGTGCCTGTGGAGAGAAAGCAGAGTTAACATTTCAGATCCAGCGACCCTTCTTCAGAGCTGATTGTAGCTAGGAATAAGTTGGGGGGAGTAAACGATAAGTAGAGATGGAGCCCAGAGAGAAAAAGAGAGAGAGAAACATTTGGACAGACAAAGAAATGTGTAAAAGTCCATAAGATCAGAAGACATAGGAACAGAAATTAGGCCATTCAGCCCATCACATCTGCTCCACCATTCAATCATGACTGATAAGTTTGTTAACCCCATTCTCCTGCTTTCTCCCTGTAAGCCTTGATCCCCCTGAGAGAATCAATAGCTGCTAATGGAGACCATTAGGAGCTGACAATGGGTTGTGTGTGGTAGCAGCCTATATGATGACAAAGCCTGGTGTGTGGGGCTTGGGGTAAGGACATGGGAGATGGTACCCAGACAATAAAACTATCGGAATTGATATTGAGAGCAGATGGCTGCAGGGTCCTCAGTCAGAAAATGAGATGCTGTTCTTCCAATATGTGCTGAATTTCACTGGAGAACTGCAGCAAGACTGAGAGAGAGAGATACTGGCCAGGGAACACTGTAGTATGTTGAAGTGACAAGCAACTGGAAGTTCAGGATCATTTTATGGACAAAATGTAGGTGGTCTGCAGAGCAGTAGTCCAGTCTGTGCTTCGTCTCTCCAATGTCGAGGAGACCAGATTGTGAGTAGTGGATGCAGTAGACTAGACTGAGTGAACTGCAGGTGAATCACTGCTTCAACTACAAGGCATGTATAGGGCCTTGGATTGTGAGAAGGGAGGAAGAAAATGGGCAGGTGTTATACCTTCTGCAGTTGCAGAGTAAGGTGTCGTGGGGGCAGGGGGAGAGGGGGAGGAGGAGTAGACTAAGGTATCCCAGAGGGAACAGTCCCAGCGGAAGGCTAATAGGGGAAGGGAGGGGAATATGTGTCTTGTAGCAGCATCCCACTGGAGGTGGTAAAAATGGCAGCTAATGACTCTTTGGACATGGGTGCTGACCAAATGGTAGTTGAGGATGAGAGGGAACCTATCGCTGTTGTGGGTGAAAGAGATGTGCTAAGGGCCGAAGTGTGGGAGATGAGTCAGAGATGGCTGAGGGCACTGTCATCTATGGTGCTGGTCAAGTCTCAGTTGAGGAAAAAGGTGGACATTTTGGAGGTGCACTTGACAAACATGGCATCATCAATACAGAGTAGCTGGGAGAATGGAATCGAGGCTTTACAGGAAGCAAGATTTCAGGATGTAGAGTCATAGAATCATACAATCCCTATAGACCCTTCAGCCCATTGAGGCCTGTAGCCCTACATTTCCCATGGCTAACCCACCTAGTCTGCATATCCCAGGACACTAAGGGCAATTTAGCATGACCAATTCACCTAACCTGCTCATTTTTGGATGGTGGGAGGAAACTCAAGCACCCAGAAAAAATGTACGCAGATACTGGGAGAACATGCAAACTCCGACAGACAGTCGACTGAGGGTGGAATACAACCCAAGTCCTTGGCACTGTGAGGCATCAATGCCAACCATATGCCAACTTATGAAATTGAAATGACAAATGAGTCAAGGTAACTATGAGAGTTGGTAGGTTTCTGGTGGATAAAAGTCCATTTGTAATGATTAAAAGAGCTGAATTCTAGAGGTGAAGTAGAGGTGACTGTCCTATGAAGAATTTAACTGAGCGTGGCATCAAGGAACTCTGGAAAAAATGGAGTAAATAGGAGTTGGAGGAAAACTACCCCCTAGTTGGAGTCATACCTACTACTAAGGACTGTGGTTGTTGGAGGTGAATTGTCTCTGCCCCAAGGCATCACTGCTACAGTTCCTCAGAGTAATGTCCTGGACCCAACCATCTTCAGCTCATTCATCAACGATCTTTCTTTGAATCGAAGGTCAGTGATAGAGATGTACACTTGTTATTACACAGTGTTTAACACCATTTGTAAATTTTCAGATACTGAAGCAATCCATGTCCAAATGCGGAAAGAAATGGACAACACTCAGGCTTCAGCTGATAAGTGACCTGTTATGTTTGCACCACATAAGTGCCAGGCAGTGACCACTTCTAACAAGAGGGAATCTACCTATCATTCCTTGAATTTCAATTGCATTCCATCACTAAATCCCACATTACCAACATCTTGGATATTAATCAGCTATATAAATACTGTGGGTATGAAAGCGTGCCAGAGCCTAGGAACTCTGCAATGATCTCCTGACTCTTTAAGATTTATTTACCATCTACAAAGCACAAGTCCGGAGTGTGATGGAATACTCTCCACTTGTGTGGCTGAGTGCAGCTCCATCAACAACCTGGAAGCTTGACATCATCAGGCCGAAGCAGCCTGGTTACCTGGCATCTCAACCACCACCTTCAACATTCACCCCCTTCACCACCAATGCACAGTGGCACCAGTTTGTACTATCTACAAGAGGTATTATAACACCAAGGAAGCTTCTAAACCCACACCATCTTCTACCAAGAAGGACAAGTGCAGCAGATACAAAGAATAAATCTGTAGAAGCCTTACAGTATGGTAGTAGACCATTCAAACCATCGAGTCCACACTAACCCTCCAAAGAGCACCTCACCTAAACCCACTCCCCTGTGCCATAACCTTTCATTTCCCATGGCTAATCCACTTAGCCTGTACATTACGGGACAATTGAGCATGGCCACTCCACCTAACCTACACATCTCTGAGAAGGAACCAGAGCACCTGGAGGAAATCCATTCAACCACAAGGAGAATGGCAAACTTCATGCAGACAGTCGCTTGAGGCTGGAATTGAACCCAGGTCCCTGGTGCTCTGAGGCAGGAATGATAACCATTGTGCCACCGTGCGACCCATATACGGGCACACCACCACCTACAACTTCCCTTCCAAGCCACACACATCCTGATTTGGAATTATATCACAGTTTGTTCACTCTTGCTGGGTTAATATCCTAGAATTCCTCTCTATTAGTGTTACAGATGACCCTACAGCCCAAAGACTCCAGCAGTTCCAGAAAGAAGTTCAACACTTCTTTTAATTCACTCACAGAGCATTCCATCACATTACTGATTTGTGTCTTGCAGATGGTAAACAAACTATGAAGAGTCAGGAGACCATCAAAGAATTCCCAGGCTCTGGCACACTCTCATACCCACAGTATTTATTTCGCTGATTAATGATAACATCCAATATATTGGTAATGTGGGATTTAGTGATGGAATGCAATTGAAATTCAAGGAATGATAACCAGATTCCTCCTTGTTGGAAATGGTCACTGCCTGGCACTTGTGTGGTGCAAACATAACAGGTCAACATTTATTGCCCATCCCTAATTGCTCAGAGGGTAATGAGGGTCAACCACATCGCTCTGGGTCTGGAGTCACATGTAATTCAGACTAGGTGAGGGTGAGTTTCCTTCCATAAAGGGCATTAGTGAACCAGATGGGTTTGTCATGACAATCAATATGGTCATCATTAGACTCTTAATTCCAGATTTTCATTCAATTCAAATTCCACCATCTTCTGGGGCAAGATTCAAACCCAGCTCCCGAGACTATGACCTGGGTCACCAGATTAATGTCTCTCAGCCATCACCTCCCCTCTTCTCCAGGACAATTAGGAGTGGGCAGTAAAATGCTGACCTAGACTGAGAAACCTATATCCTGTGAAGGAATCAAATAAAAGTACGAACTTCAAGCATTTTTGAAGTTTGCAATTGGAATGAAATTATCTGGATTTGAAGGTGTTATTTGCTTCTGACACTCAAGTGAGCAGACAGATAAAAAGATGTACCAGAGCGACTAGAATTTGAGTTTAATAAGAATGGTAAGAAGTTCATTACTGTACTTTTACTTGATTGCGCTTGTCCTTTGGGAACAATACTGTTGCTCACCTTACTTTAGTGTGGTCATTTAACTAAAAATTGCATTAAAGACTTAACTTCCATTAGCTGCCAAACGAGCAAAGCTGTGGCTACGGCTGTGGTAGATGCTGGTATAAATTTTTAAACTCCACATGAACAAATATACCCAAGGCAATCTGTAGCATTCCTTTCCAACATGCTCTCCAGATAGTTCAAATGTTTACAGTCCTTCTGCAACTTTACACCAGAACTAATAGAATTTAATTTAATACTTAGAGCTCCTGCAGTGCTAAGAGCAAATCTCCTCAGAGCAAACAAATTACATAACTCTACTTGCCAGAATAGAGCTTCAGCATATTGTGTTCGACATCACTCATTAATTAAGTTAGGTTGTTTTCAAAGTTTCTTGACTGATTGTCAGATAATTTTATTTTACCTTTAACAGAACATTAACTACAGGGAGTGAATGTTGAAAGTAATCTTTGCTAGGGTACAAATGGTTACCAACTGGATTATAAATGAGCCACAGACAGTTGAGCTGTGATAGTTTGATTTGTCACCACATTTTTTAAAAAATAAAAACAATCACTTTTCAACAGTTAAGTAACTACACACTGTGGTAGCAATCTCTGTACACTGCTTGATAATAAACATGGGGCTAGATTTCCCACAAGTGTCAATCTCATGCCCTTCTTTGTTTACAAAAGAAAGGATTTCCACATTTCTGATTCCGTGCAAGGGTTCCTTGGAAATGTGCAGAAGCAGTTCCGTTCTGGCGATTCTTTCGTAACATAGAAATGTCAGAGAACGGCAAATCACTATTATAGCAGTCAGCTGCTATGTTCTGAAATCCTGTCAGCTACTTTGACAACTGCTGCTCAAGTATAAGGATATAAGGTTTCAGTGCTGGGACAGTAGGGTGCCCGATGGGTAGAAGAGTAGAGTTCCAGGTAGGCAGAGTGCCAGGTGGCTACAGCATAGGTTGCCAATGAGGGACCATCTTGGAAGTGGTAAGTCCAGGTGGTAGGATGCCACATGAGTAGGATGCCAATTGGGTGTGGGGCCAGAGAAGTAGGGTCCTAACTGGATTGGGGTAAGGTGCCAGCTGGAGTGGGGATGTTTGGTTGCCAGGTAAATGCTTAGGATAAATTGAGGTGCTCTGGAGAAATTGGGTCTGGTGGGGTCTCTGTACTTTCTCTGCAGCTATAACACTATATTCTGCATTTTGTTCTGCTACCCTATTGTACTGTGTATGGATCGATCTGCCAGTATACCACGCAAAACAACACTTTTCACTATATCTCGGCAAATGAGACAATAGTATGTCAAAATGAAAACATAACAAAAATTAATTTGGGGGCTATTGTGGGGAGATTGGGTTTGGGTCTGAGAAGTTGGCAGTTGTGGTTTTTGCCACAGTCCAACAAAGTGTATATGGTGGGGGGAAGGGGATCAGTGTGCAGACTGAGTCCAGGCCAGTGAGGAGAGTGTCCAGTGGTTGCTGAGGTGGGGTGTTGATGCTAGATTTGGAGGTCATTTCTGATGGATTGGTGGTGGTATGATGGGCGTGGGAAAACAGGAGATCAGGTCTGGTAGAGTTTGTAGGGGAGGGGAGAATGTATACATTGGGAGGCAGGGATTTTGTTTATTTATTCATTTTTGTGGGATGTGAGTGTTGCTGGCTAGCCAGCACTTATTGCCAATCCCTATTTGCCTTCGAGATGGTGGTGATGAACTGATTTCTTGAACTACTGCAGTCCACTTGCTGTGGGTTGACCCACAATGCCATAAGGGAGGGAATTCCAGGATTTTGGCCCAGTGACAGTGAAGGAGCAGCAATATATTTCCAAATCAGGGTGATGAGTGGCTTGGAGGGAAACATAAAGGTGGTGGTGTTCCCATGTATCTGCTGCCATTGAACTTCGAGATGCAAGTGGTCATGGGTTTGGTACCTGCCGTTTGAGGATCTTTGGTGAATGTCTGCTGTGGATCTTGTAGATAAAACACACTGCTGTTACTGACAGTCAGTGGTGAAGGGAATGGGATGCTTGTGGATGTGGTGCCACTTTGTTCTGAATGGTGTCAAATGTCTTGAGTGTTGTTGGGACTGCACTTTCCAGGCAAGTGCAAAGTGTTCCATCATATTTCTGATGTACCTTGTAGATGGTGGGCAGGCTTTGGGGAATGAGGAGGTGAGTTACTCGCTGCAGTATTCCTCACCTCTGACCTGCTCCTGTAGCCACTGCACTTATGTGTTGAGTCCAGTTGAGTTTTTGATCAATGATAACTCCCAGGATGTTAATAGTGGGGGATTCAGTGACGGTAACACCATTGAATGTCAAGGGACGGCGTTTAGATTGTTATTGTTGATGGTCATAACCTGGCATTTGTGTGATGTGAATGTTACTTGCCACTTGTCAGCCCAAGACTGGATATTGTCCAGATCTTGTTGCATTTGGACGCAGACTGTTTCAGTGTCTGAGGAGTTGCAAATGGTGCTGAACAGTGTGCAATCACTGGCAAACATGCCTACTTCTGACCTTATGATGGAGGGAAGGTAACTGATGAAGCAGCTGAAGATGGTTAGGCCTAGGACACTACCCTGAAAAACTCCTGCAAGGATATCCCAGAGATGAGATGACTAATCTCCAAAACCACAATTGTCTTCCAATGCATCAGGTATAGCTCTAACCAGTGGAGAGTTTTCCCCCAATGTCCATTGATTCCAGGGTTGCTAGGGCTCCGTGATGTCATACTCAGTCGAATACAGCCTTGATATCAAGGGCTGTCACTCTCACCTCCCTTCTGGAGTTCAGCTCTTTTGTCCATGTTTGAATCAAGGCTGTAATGAGGTCAGAGTTTGAGTGGCTCTGGTGGAACCCAAGCTGGGTGTCACTGAGCAGGTTATTGCTGAGCTAGTGCTGCTTGACAGCACTGGTGATGACACTATCCTTCACTTTACTGATGATCAACAGTAGACCGATGGAGCAGTAATTGTTCGGGTTGGATTTGTCCTGCTTTTTATGTCCAAGACGTACCTGGGTAATTTTCCACATTGTCGGGTAGGTGTCAGTGTACTGGAACAGCTTGGCTAGGGGAACAGCAAGTCCTAGAGCACAAGTCTTCAGTCCTATTGACGGAATATTATTAGGGACAGTAGCCCTTGCAGTATCCAGTGTCTCCAGCCATTTTTTGATATCAGGTGGAGCGAATTGAATTGGCTGAAGACTGTGATGATGGGGACTACTGGAGGAGGCTGGGATGGATCATCCATTCGGCACTTCTGGTTAAAGATTACTGCAAAAGCTTCAACCTTATCTTTTGCACAAATGTGCTGGGCTCTTCCATCATTGATAATCGGGATATTTGTGGAGTCTCCTCCTCCAGTGTGTTACTTAATTGTCCACCACCATTCACAACTGGATGTGGCAAGACTGCAGAGCTTAGATCTAACCTGTTGGTTGCAGGATCACTTAGATCTATCCATCACTTGCTGCTTACATTGTTTGGTATGTAAGTTTTCCTCTCTGGGAGCTTCACCAGGTTGACACCTCATTTTCAGGTATGCCTGGTGCTGCTCCTGGCAAGCCCTCCTGCACCCTCCATTGAACTGGGGTTGATTCTCTGACTTCATGGTAATGGTTGAGTGAGGGATATGCTAGGCTATGAGGTTACAGATTGTGCTGAAGTATAATTCTGCTGCTGTTGATGACCCACAGCACATCATGGGATGCCCAGTCTTAAGTTGCGAGATCAGTTCGAAGTCTGTCCCATTTAGCACAGTGATAGTGTGATACAACACGATGGAGGTTATTCTCAATATAAAGGTGGAAGTTCATCTCCACAAAGACTGTACAGTGGTCACTCTTACCCACACTCTCATGGACAGATGCATCTGCAGCTGGCAGTTTGGTAAGGATGAGGTCAAGTATATTTTTCCCTCTTGGTTCCCTCACTGATTGCTGCAGACCCAGTCTAGCAGCTATATCCTTTAGGATCTGACCAGCTCAAACAGTAGCATGGCTGCCAACCATTCTTGAGGGTGAACATTCAAGTCACCCACCCAGAACATATTTGGTGCCTTTGCCATCCTCAGTGCATCCCCCAAGTGTAGTTCAACATGGAGGAGTACCAATTCATCAGCTGAGGGAGGGAGGTACATGGTAATCTGCAAGAGGTTTCCTTGCCCATGTTTAACCGGAAGCCATGAGACTTGATGGGATCCGGAGTGATTGTTAAGGCCTGCCAGACCAATCTCCTCTCACTGTGCCGCAGTCTGTTGGGTCTGTCCTGCTGGTGCGACAGGACTTTCCCAGGGATGGTGATGGTGGTGTCTGCAACATTGTCTGTAAGGTATGGTTCCATGAGTATGCCTATGTCAGGCTGTTGCTTGACTCGTCTGTGAGACAGCTCCCCCAATTTTGGCACTAGCCCTGAGGTGTTAGTGAGGAGGACTTCGTAGGGTCAACAGGGCTGTTTCTGCCATTGTATTTTCCGGTGCCTAGGTCAATGGCAGATGATCCAGCCGGTTTCTTTCTGATTTCGTAGCAATTGGTACAAGTGAACAACTTGCTCGACCATATCAGGGAGCAATTAAGAGTCAACCACATTACTGTGAGTCAGGAGTCACATGTAGGCCAGACCAGGTGAGGATGGCAGGCTTCCATCCCTGAAAAGCATGAGTGAACCACATGGGTTTTTCCAACAATGGTTTTATGATCATCAGTAGATTCTTATTTTTTTTTGATTGAATTCAAATTCCACCATCTGTTGTGGCGAGATTCAGAACTGTGTTCCCAGAACATTGTCTGAGTCTCTGGATCAATAGTCTAGTGATAATACCATGAGGCCATTGCCTTCCCACTAACATTGGAGCTGAACATATACTGCTCCCACTGTGCAAATATGAAGTAAAATTGATTCCCTTTGTCCATGTGTGGAAAGATTCTATTTGTCATTTTATGTGAGTGCTAGTGAGACAGCAGGGATGATTTTGGTTTTAGATTTTAGGCACTTTTTTTTTAAACACAAATAAAACACATATGTCTACATGCTCAGCTCCATTGTACTCGGACAAATGTTTTGCTAGCAAGGTCCACTGATTTCTGATTATATCAACTTAGGTCTTCAAGTACTTGCATCTTTCCATGAAGTTGATTTATAAGCCTTTGCATATTCTGCACATTCTCTTATTAGTTTTGGAAATATAATATTTAGGTTGGAGGGGTGGGTGGGTTGTTAACATAATCTGTGCTCACTTCCAAAGTTCTTGTCTTGAAACAATTTGGGTCTCAATTTCTCAAATTGCCACTCTTTTAAAGCAACATCTGCACTCTCGCTTGCTCCCCCATATCACTGCAATTTGTATCCCTCAAGCATTTATTTAAATTTTCCTGTAATCCTGCACTTTGAGCCCATATCCATCAATGTATAGGGAGATGATGATCTCGTAATATTATCACTGGACTGTAAACCCAGAGAGCCAGGTAATGTTCTGAGGACCTGGATTTGAATCCTGTCACGACAGATGGTGCAATTTGAATTCTGTTTAAAAAAACATGGAATTAAGAATCTAATGATGACTGTGAACCCATTCCCAGTTATTGGGAAAAACCATCTGGTTCACTAATGCCTTTAGGGAAGGAAACTGCCATCCTTACCGGGTCTGGCCTACATGTGACTCCAGACCCACAGCAACGTGGTTGACTCTTAACTGCCCTCTGGGCAATAAAAGATGGACAATAAATGCTGCCTAGCCAGTGATGCCCTCCTCCTGTGAACAATTAAAGGAGAAAAAAAAAACTTTATTAGGCAACACATTCAAGATGCTAACCACTCATTGCTTAAAGAAGCATGTTGCCTCCAGTACTTTTGTTAATCATCTTATATCAGTGACCTCTCAATATTGACTCTTCAGTCGTTGCAAACAGTCCTCCTATTTTCAGAACTCCTCTTAGCCTACCTACCTTAAGGAGAGTAACTTTAGTCCATTCATGTAATTGTGATCTTTCTTTTCTGGCATCATTTCATAGAACTCTTCTGTGTGCTCTCAGAATCCTTGACTGCCTCCCTAAAGTACAGTGGCATTTGCATCTTTCCAGGAATTGGCTAACTATCCCTTTCATTAAGTTTTCTGGAGAGCTTCTCTCTGGGAGGTTTAGCAAGTAATACTGTGCATAAGACCATAAAATCAGAAGAAATACGAACAGGAGTAGGTGTTTGTCCCCACAAGCCATTCAGTAGGATCATGGCTGATCCAATCCCAAACTCACCTCACCTCATGCTCCTATGGTGCTGTCTTCTCTGATGTTACCCCAATTCCCTCACTGTTCATAGGTGGAAATATTTGTCACTGATGAGATCTCCCGGGATACCTTGTACTGATGCCATCTTTACAAGGTCATTGCACACCTAGTCAAGTGCTGGCATTCTGGAGCTGCCCTATATGCTTTGCAGACTTATGCCCTAGACCTGACAGACCAGGGTAAATTGGTATCTGCATTGTGAACAGGGACCCGGGATATTAATGGATGGGTAATGCAGAGGAGAGGTGTCCTGTACCCCTATACAAGACCAGCAGAGGAGGCCCCAACACCAAACCCTGCTCCTTGAGAAGGCTGACCTCCCAGCCATTTGCAGTTTGGGTGGATTGGTGGCAAAGGTAAATCAGGAAACGGATTCCTTATATTTTTAACCCTTTCCCCATGTACCCACAACCCGACTCAAGCCCACCCAGGTTTGAAGGTTTCTGTTCTGTCAATAACTCTATTTCTTTTGTCACATATTGCTTGACCCAGCTGAGTATTTCTAACACTTTATGTTTATATTACAAATTCCCAGCATGAACAGGATTGTGCAGTTTATACTGAGCTACGAGAGGATAACAGAGGAATGGAACTGTGCACACTGTTATTATGCCACTGTTATTTTTTTCATGTGAGAGGATTTGTGTGGGTTGAACCTTCTCCACAGATAGTCTCGTTCCTTACATTGTTTGTGTGTGTATATTGTGACTGTGTGTATGTGCGTGTGTGCACAAGCATTTGTGTGTGTGTGTGGGTGTCTGTGTGTGTGTTGTGACTGTGTGTGTGCGCACGTGTGCACGTGTGCATGCGTGCGCATGCATTTGTGTGTGCCTGTGTGTGTGCGCCCGCGCACGCATGTGAGTAAATGAGCAGATGGAGGTGCCATAATGGATGGACCTATGATTGCAGGAGAATGTAGGGAACCCAAACAGAGCAGGGTGTGACTACTAAGGCAAGGCGGATGAGGCCCCAGAATGAAATGAACGTTGTGCCTGCAATCCCATGGAGGAGAGACCTCCACAAACAGTTTCCAGCTGAATGTTCAGGACATGTATCTGTATTACAAATCAAATCTATAAAATATATTAACTGCATAACAAATTCATAAACTTTGAAACAAAATCTAGGAATGAAGTGACATTACTATTCCAATGTTGGAACATTTATGAATGCTCTAACTTCCAGCTGTTAATCGCATATCCCCCCTGGTAATCCACCATGTCAGCAAAAGATCCACAAATGATGCACATTCACAAATCCAATCCTTTGTTTGAAACTTTCAAGGTCAGAGCAGTGAATGTTGCATGACATAAACAGATGCTGTGATAAGAGTTAACCAAAATTTCACTGATATTCATTAAGAACCAGTCAATTGAGTTATGGCTTTATGACTCCCTGCACAGAGTCCATGTGTCTATTTGTGCCGTTTTAATGGATTCTGAAACTAAACAGTTTTCCCTCTGCCATCTTTTAATTCTATCATTAGTTCAATGGGAAGCACATGTGGTGCGCAACTCCAAGAAAGCACTGTAATTTATGCAGCAAGCATGATTGCACAAAAGAAACATAAACCCTTTCCACCAAAGTTAGAAAACTGCCTGCAGCTTTACTGCAACAGAATGTAAGATATTTGCACATACTATTCCTTTTCTTAAAAAAAACTGTGTGGTTTCATTGCACAAAAATGCATTGATTGACTGTTTCATTTAATTGAGAGTAGCCATCAGTCTTGCCAGATGTGCTGATGGCCGTAACTGAGAAGGGTATTGACATCAGATGACTGGGGCAGGCCACCTGCTAGTTTGCTATGAGCTCGGTGGATGGTTTACATTCCTGTGGCCTACTGCACTGCATGATCATTTCTAACACTTCACAGTCCTGTGTTCTGTTTGATATTATGAACACATTCCGATTGTGCCGAGTTAGGTTCCACATTATATCATTAATAATGGCTTGTATGAGGCTTTCGGTCTCCCTGCGATTCCTTCAAGGCAGACCTTAACCACAGAAAAGAAAAGAAACTTCATCTTACTTATGGCTGGACCAATGGAAGCTCATGTGTTCCCAACAAGATTAATAAAGATGTAACTAAAACCAACATTTTTGCTTCCTAAAAAAACATTTGACCTTCTTTTGTCTCCTATTTCAAAGCCCAGAAAGTACATTTCTCCCACCTCCCAAAGACACAAGTTGCTATTTTAAAGATGTGATTTTCATTTTTATAAATTGTTAAATATTTTACGGGCACAAATGCAAAGAACAGCGGATGCTGGAAATCTGAAATATAAAGAGTAAAGGCTGGAAGTACTTAACATTTGAGTGTGGCAGCGTCTGTGAAAAAGGAAGCAAAGTGGACAACGTTTCAGTTTGTCACCTTAATAATTGAATCGAGTTATACCATAACAATTATTTCCCTATTACAACAAAAATGACTTCAGAAGATCCCAAAGCCAAACCATATTGTCTGACCACATCAGGGCTTGTCAAGGTGATGGTCTCGATCCCAAATGGCATCACATGCTGAAAGTTTAGATTTGTGAGCTCCAAGACAGTTATGGGTGACCTCCTCCTTTGCTCTGCTCTAACTGGGCTTCAGTGCCTCCCCTACTGCTCACTGAAGGCTTGTGACAGTTTCCAAGCCTTAAAATGGAGTCACAATGGGACGGACTGTACTAAATGCATACAATACCTCACACATGCTATTTCTTTCCTTCCTTTGAGCCTTTTCTTACATTCTAGATTTATTTTATATTTCTTTTTCTCTTCAGGTACAATACTCAGATTGCTTACGTGACCTCTTCCAGTTGGTGTGTAATTCACTCCAGTCTAATAGCTCCATTCTGCTGGTATTGCTACAATATCCATGTGTCCATCAGCAAATATTAACACCTTTTCGACTATTTTAACAGAGGCCTTGATTCATCTATTTTAACCAGGTCAGTAACTCGTAAAACAGGTAACTGCATAACTCCATGTAATTCATTCATTTAATCGTCAATAGATTAACGAGGGATTTAGGTAAAATCACACAGTCCAGTGTGGGTTTCAGTTCATGAGGCACTGGCACTCAGAAACATAGGATTTGTATCAATGGAAAGGCCTGCACCTCAACCATGTTCGGGCTGTTGCTCTTGCTAACTTGATAATTAGTTAAGTAGAGAGGATTTAAAATGAAATAATGGGAAGCAAGGAGTCAGATTTGGAAACATGTGGTAAATCAAAAAGTAGAGTCAAGTCAAAAAGAGTAAGATTATATGGGAAATGATAAATAAACTATGCAGTAAGAGGTAGACAGAACAAAAACTAAACTAACAGATAAGATTAGAATTTAATAAAAGGGTAAAAGCATAAAACTAAAGACTGTATATGAATGCTCACAGTGCTCAAAACAAAATGGAAGAAGTGAAACACAAATGGTTAGAGATGAATATGGTCATGACAGAAATATGGCTGTAGAGGACATGGATTGGGACCAGATTCTAGAAGGGTATAAGATATATAGAATGTCCAGGCAGATAGGAAAAGATGAAGGGACGGCTTTGTTTGTTCATGAACATATTGGCATATTAGAGAGGAATGACCTAAGTTCAAAAACCAGGATGTAGAACATGGGTTGAGATGAAAAAGGGCAAAGGCAAGAAGTCACTTGTGGAAGTGCTATACAAACTTCCTAACAGGAAGAACATGGAATAATGGAGCATAACAGAAGAAATAATGCAAGGTTGTCTGAAAGACTTGGAAGGTCATATAGCATCTGTACAGGACATTGATTAGGCCACTTTTGGAATACTGCATGCAATTCTGGTCTCCTTCATATTGGAATGATGTTGTGGAACCTGAAAGGTTCAGAAAAGATTGGCAAGGATGTTGCCAGGGTTGGAGGGTTTGAGCTATAGGGAGAGGCTGAGTAGGCTGGAGCTGTTTTCCCTGGAGTGATGGAGGCTGAGGGGTGACCTTATAGAGGTTTATAAAATCATGAGGGGCATGGATAGGATAAATAGACAAGGTCTTTTCCCTGGGGTTGGGGAGTCCAGAACTACAGGGCAAAGGTTTAGGTTGAAAGGGGCAAGATTTAAAAGGGACTAAGGGGCAACTTTTTCATGCAGAGGGTGGTACATGTATGAAATGAGCTGCCAGAGGAAGTGGTGGAGGCTGGTACAATTGCAACATTTAAAAGGTACTTGAATGAGTATATGAATGAGAAGTGTTTAGAGGGATATGGGCCGGGTGCTGGGAAATGGGACTAGATTAGGTTAGGATATGCTGTCAGCATGGGCAAGGCAGACCGAACGGTCTATTTCTGTGCTGTACATCTCTATGACTCTATGACTCCATCTTCCCTGCATTTAAGCTGTCTTGTTCTGTTTGAATTTCATAGGTTGGTATGAGACTTCCACCGCACCTCCATTCCTCTCAACCCCAGTCATGACAGTGCTAATCGGTCCAGCCTCTCCCCATTTGTTTCTCCATTCCTCTCAACCCCAGTCATGACAGTGCTAACCAGTCCAGCCTCTCCCCATTTGTTTCTGCCATCGCAGAAATCAGTTTGATCAAACCTTTTTGCACTCCCTCCTTAGCCAGAACAGGTAAAGAAACTAAAACTGTATTCTGGGGCATGCATCACCAAGGCCTTTACAATTGCAACAATACGTCCTTGCTCCGAGACTCAAATCCTTTCGCTATGAAGCCAACCTATCATTTACCTTCTTCACCACCTGCTACACCAGTGACTGGTATATGAAGACACCCAGGCCTTGCTGCACGTGCCCCTTTCCCAATCTATCACCACTCATAAAATAATTTACCTTCTTGCCTTTGCTGCCAAAGTGGGTGCCCTGACATTTATCACATTATACTTCATCTGTCCAGCCCATGAAGTGTTGAAAAGAGCAACGGAAGCAAAACTGTTTCCAGTTACAGAAGGTCAGTAACAGTAAGTCAGGGACAGAGATTTAGAGGTAAGTGTGCAAAAGGTGGCAGAAATTCATGAAATTTAGAAACAAATTATGACAATTCCACAGTTGCAAATAATACCCAACAAGTGCCCTCTTCAGGTGAGCCTCAGTCAATTAATTAATCTTTACTTTTAAATTTTCTACTTGATCTAAGTTCTGTCTATCGCAAACTTATTGCAGCCTCATAACAGATTCTGTGTGTTTGCAGATCTTTGACTTCAATTTTTCCATTTGTGGCCTTCAGTTGCTGTGCCTCTAATTACTGAAATTTCTTCTAAGCATCTCACTCCTTCTTTAAAACCTAACTCAAACACCAGGTCACCAGTTCTTGTCCTAATTCACCTAAGTGGCCCAGTGTCAAATTTTGTTTGACACTTCTGTGAAGCCTGCTGGGAAATTTGATTTTGTTGAATGCTATATCCATGCATGTGGTTATTAATTTCCGATAAACTATAAATGTGAGATGAATTGGAATTTTATTACCATCATCATTATCAGTATCTTGTGTCCACTGGTCTTAAGTGTTTTTGAAAGGGGTCTGGTGGTTTGAAGCCACCTAAGCATTTATGAGGTTTTGGAAAGGCATGCATTCAGTCTAGCTTTATCTTCTGAATATTCTGTGCTCTTGATTGGCCTTTAACAAGGTCTTAACAAATTTTAAAAGCAAAGATTTTAACTTGCTAAATTGTTGAACACATTTTAGAATGGAAGCAAGAGTTAGAATAGCATGTGGCATGAAAAATCTTACTGATTTCCACCAGTCTTATTTCCTGGTTTCTTTCAGTCTTACTTCCTGGTTCACACCAGTCTAAGACTTATTCAAAATTAGAATAATGGAAAATTTACCCCAAAGAAAATTAGAGCACCGAAGCTATTATATCATTCTCTCCTTCCACTCAAACATAAAAGATTGGCTTTGTGTTTCATATACAGGTGGGAATACTTTGAAATAAAAACAGGTGCATGTAAGGAACTGGACACCACTCTGTGTGGCATGATAATTCTTCAATGAGCTACTTGATTGCATATTTTGTTCTGATATTATTTGGCTGTACTACAAACAAGCTTGGTTGCAGCTGCAAAATGTGTGACCCCCCACAACATCATTTAAAGTTAAAATCCAAGAAAAGCAAAAGTCCTTTGAAAGTAATACATTAATGATATGGTTCAGGCTTGGATTAT
Organism: Chiloscyllium plagiosum; assembly: GCF_004010195.1. Classification (NCBI taxonomy): domain Eukaryota; kingdom Metazoa; phylum Chordata; class Chondrichthyes; order Orectolobiformes; family Hemiscylliidae; genus Chiloscyllium; species Chiloscyllium plagiosum. Next base: position 32,948,992 of record NC_057712.1, read on the forward strand.
TCTGAAATGACAGTATTACAATAATACAGTGCGGTATGTTATTTAATGTGAACAAAATATCAATCCTCTCATTTAATCAAATTAATTAGTGACTTTATTTTCATTAATAACACACATTACTAAGCTTGAGACATCATTCATTTACTTTTTCATTTCAATTAAAATGGAATGGAATTGCCATGTACCTGTCTTCATGACCCCTTTGATAAGATTTAGGTTTAACTCTTTGTTATGTGTCCATTTCAAGTGGAGTAATAACTAGTTTGACAACACCAAGGCTAGCTAACTGCAATCCTATAGAGATAATTATGGATTAATTATGATTCATGTTGTTATTTTAACTAATGACTGGGCTGGTCAGATTACAGTCTGAAATCTGTCTTAAGTCTGGCTTAACTCTGGCTTAATTTAATAATACCATTGTCCATCGTGAACTTAATATCTTCACTTACTTGAGCTAATTGTATTTCTTTTTGATTTTAAAGAGCTGTTCATTCACTAAAATAGAAATATAAAGTATTGCAGCTTTGCAGTTTTAAGAATTAAACTGCATGGAACCAGTCAAACTTCTTATCCTGACTTTTTAATGAGAAAATCAAAGGATATTGATCTATACAGATTAGATGCCCCACAGTGTGGAAACAGGTCCTTCGGCCCAACAAGTCTACACCGACCCTCTGAAGAGTATCCCGCCCAGACCCATTTCCCTCTGACTAATATACCTAACACTATGGGCAATTTAGCACAGTCAATTCACCTGACCGGCACATCTTTAGACTATGCAAGGGAACCGGAGCACCTGGAGGAAACCTACACAGACACAGGGAGAATGTGCAAACGTCACACAGACAGTTGCCCAAGGCTGGAATCGAACCTGGGATCCTGGTGCTGTGAGGCAGCAGTGCTAACCACTGAGCCAACGTGCCACCCCAATATCAACAATAGTTTCTAACATATTGTTGATGATGTATATTTTGAAATGATGTAGAGCCAGAACAAGACTCAATGTCTCCTTTTCAATTGCAGAATATTCTTACTGATCTATGGCCAGTTTCTTTGAAAAGTAACTGACAGCTCTTTCAGTTCTCATCTGATCATCTCACAGTAAAACGATTCCCACACTGATATTGCTGGTATCAACACCAATTTGAATGGTTTCTCATAATTCAGCACAGCTAAAACCTACTGAGTTGTCAGCATAGCTTTCAATTTTTCAAAGGTACATTGATAGCTTTTCTGCCTTTCTTCAAGAAATTTGTTAAATGGCAGTGCTGAAGTTTAGAACAAACTTGCAATAGTCATGCCAACATAATGAAAAAATTCACATTACATCCTAGGCATAGAAAAATCCAAAATATTGTGTTCTTTCACCCACTAGGTATTACTTGGCCTTGTCCCATCATGTGGTCCAAATAGTTCACCTTGCTTTGGAAGATTCAGTCTTCGCCAGATTTATAACAAAATTGGCTTTTTGTAGCCAATCAGACAGCTCACTAAATTGGCGTAAATGTTTTTCTCAGGTTAGTCATTGATACATTGCTGGTGAATATTTCATTCCAAACGGCATGATTTCGCACTGATAAAGTCCAGCTGGAGCTACAAAAGCTAATATGTTTTGGCTGTCTCCATCAATAAAACTTGACAATATTCCTTTCACTTGCCAACTCCTGTTTCAAATCATACTAGTCCAACTTATTCAGTGCAGTCCTCCAATCTTGGAATAGGATATTAGTCCACTTTTATTTTAACCACATTGACTTTGTGCTTTTCAATACCAAATCCATTTGGATTTGGATTCATGATGGTAAATGAACTTTAATTAACTCTCACTTAGTTTAGTAATACCATTGTCCACCATGAACTTAATATCCTCACTTATTTGAGCTAATTGTACTCAACTGAATCTGTAAGGGTGTTGTTTTATAGGTAATGCATCTCCATATCAACATCATAAATAATCAAAATCGTTTTTCACAATGTTTTCTGTCAAATTTTGAATTAGCCTTCGTAAATTACTTTGATGGTTTTCTGGAAGATCAAATATGAATTAATCTGACTTATTAAGCATCTCTGTGTTTTGTAATTTGATTGTTGGACGGTCAATTTTTGAATTTGCAATTTCTGATTTGTTCTATAATTGTTCTGATCCACTACTGTGAGTATTCTTTTCTCCTGCCTACCATTGCTGTTATAATGTTTTTCCACATGTTAATGTGACACATTTGTTGACTCTTTCTCTTGTCGAGAGTACTCACCACATAATTCACATCATTGAGTTTATTTTTTAGTTGATAAAGTCCAGTGAGCCTTCCTTTTGCTGACTCCACAGATATCATTAACAGCACTGACATCTTAGCAATAAAGTTTCGAACTTCAGCCTTTGTATCAGCTCTAGTTTTCATTTGTGTTGAGCACTTTTGAAATGCATTTTCATCAACTCATATGTTTTGGTCAAGTTCTCTCTGAAACTCAAAACATTGATTAGAAGAATAGTTGCTTAACCTTGCCTTCTAAATTTCTCTTTATTTAGTATACACTGAATCCATACTTTGTGGCCATATGTTAGTCAAAAGATCTAAACCCTGTGGACACATGAGGAGCATCCTTAATAGCAAATAGTATCAAGATAATGCTCTTAACACAATCATTGGCAATGAACTCTAACCATGATCTTCAAAGTGTGATACCATCTTTCCAATGCACCTTGAGTTTGTGGGTGATAGGCAAAGATGGAAATCGTTTTCTTCCCAGACAAATTTATTTAAATAGTTGTGACATTAAATATTTCATCCTTGATCTGATTGCAATTCTTTGGGTAATATTTCATAAAATTTGAGCTAATGTTTTCACTATTACTTCTGTAGTAATTTTCCCTAAAGATAGTGCTTTAGGAAATCCAGTGGAAACGTCAATTACTGTTAAAGACACTGATTCCCTATCCTTGATTTTAGGTAGAGGTCCTATATATTTTATTGAGATCCTGCTAAATTGTCCTTCAATAGCTGGTATTGGAAAGAAAGGCACAGATTTCATTGAGAGTTGGGGCTTTCCCACTACCTGACATGTATGAAATGTTTCGCAAAACTTAACTATATCTTTATGAAATCCTGGCCAATAAAAATATTTTACTATTTTAGCCAGTGATTTCCTTAAACCTAAGTGACCTCTTATAATTTTTGAGCAATTTGGAACATTTCATGAATAGGCTCAGATGGAACTATTACTTTGTGGTTAACTGCCCGTTCCTCACCTACTGTTATTTGAGGTGGCCTCCATTTTCTCCTTAATGTTTTATGTTTTAAAAAAATACTCAAGTATTGGTCCCGATTCAATTTCTGAATAAGCAGTTTGGTATAGCTTTTCTAATTCTGCATCTATTTGTTACACTCCTGTTAGGGAAGATGGGCTAAAGATATTGATAGAACCCTCATTGAGTGTTCATCATTTTTACTTTTATAATTTTGCCAATTTTGGTCAGGAATTGTGAACTGGGAATCGTGAGCTGGAAATGACTTGTGGAATTTGGAACAGCTTTTGGTAAAAAGGAAAGGAACAAATTAAGCAAGCTCCATTTGTTTGTGTAGCCTGTCCTGGAGGCTAATTTTAGGCTGAGCCTTGATCGAAAGGTTTCAGAACGCTGCTAGTACTTCCAATTAAACCTATTGGACTTTAACCTGGTGTTGTCTGGTTTTTAGAGTGATCCAGCACCACTCTAATCTAAACTCTGGTTTCCAGCATCTGCAGACTTCACTTTTGCCTAGTTGATTTTTAACTTTGTCCACCCAGTTCAACATCGGCATCTCCAAATTAAGAAACAATCAAGGATGCTCCTCCTGTAACAACTCAGTCTTTTTTTCATTCCACTGTTGTTTCACCATCAATATTATTGTCCAATATTTCCCAAAACAAGGTAAATCCCTTCCACAGGAATTTCTTCCACTACTCCAATTGCAAATTCTCCATTTTGCAAGTCAGTTCTTAACCTAACTCCGTGTAAGGACACTAATTTGTAACCTCCATGTATATCTCCAGATAATATTTTCTCCTTTATTAACTTCTGTGGAAGAGGAATAGTATTACCAGCTGCATCTGTGACTGACTTGCTACAGCATCTCTTAATATGTTAATCGAGGTATGTTCAATTTGAAGCCAATAAAGTTGTTTGTCTCCTTTAGAAAAATAAATTCTTATAATCTTCAACAGTCTGATTCTTCTCATCAATATTCAAAAGAAGAATTTCCATTATAATCCAGTGCATCTCTCGCTTTTAGTACATTCTAAGGAAATATGATTCTTTGTATTACTGCTATAGTTTTAGCATCTACTTACTTTCCTGATGCCTCATTTCTTGAAAATTCCTTAGGCATTCTGACCACTCCAATCAGACGCCTATTTAACTTCAAGCAATTGGCTTTGGTATGTTCAGTCATATTAGAATGCATGCATGTTACTTTCTTTATCTCACTTCCTGGTTTCTACACTTTTTCCTTTATTACCTTTGTATCCCTTTATTTGTTCTGTAAACTAGCATCTCTTTGATTCTTCTTTGCTCATAGCTCATGTCTAATTTAGTAGGGAATGCTGTTCCAATAAAACAACATCCCTACAGACTTAATCCTTTCAAAGCCACACAGGTTCAGAAGGAAGTGGATGCGATGCTCAATGAAGATATCATCGAACTGAGTCAGAGTGAATGGAGTTCACCAATCGTGTTAGTTCCCAAACCTGATGGTACTCATCAATTTTGTATGGACTATCGGAAGGTCAATGCTGTAACAAAATCAAAGTCATACCCAATACCAAGATTGGAGGATGATACAGAGAAAGTCTGACAAGCCAATTACATCACAAAGTTGGACTTACTGCATGCTTATTGACAGGAACCTTTATCAGAGAAACCAAAAGATGTTTCTGCATTTGTAAACCCAAATGGGCTATATCAATTCAAAATTATTGCTTTTGGAATGAAGAATACACCAGCCACATTCCAAAGACTCATGAACAGAGTTGTGGCTGGATTAACAAACTGTGCAGTTTATCTGGATGATGTAGTGATCTTTAGAGAGTCATGGAAAGATCACATGGTATGTTGGCAGAGCTCTTTGAACAATTATGAGAAGCAAAACTGGTAATAAACTTAAAGAAAGCAGAATTCACGAAAGCAGAGGTGATGTTCTTGGAACATAAGGTTGGCCATGGAAGGTTGACCCCAAGTCACGCCATGACGAAGGCCATTGAGGAATTTCCATGACCAACTACAAAGAAAGGGGTGCTTCGACTTTTGGGACTAAGCTGATTTTACTGGAAGTTTGTTCCAACCTTTAGCAACATGGTGACACCGTTAACAGATTTACTAAAGAAGAACACAACATTTTGGTGGACAAACAATGCCAGGAGGCATTTGAGAATTTAAAATCAGTATTAACCACCATACCAGTTTCAGCTTTACCAAATTCTTTGAAACCCTTCAAAGTTGCAATCGATGTTAGTAGCATAGGAGTTAGAGCTGTACTGTTACAGAAAGATGATGATGGAATTGAAAGGCCAATTGCCTACTTTTCAAAGAAACCCAACACCCACCAGAGAAAATACTCTACCATTGAAAAAGAATTATTGAGTTTGGTATTGGCCTTACAATATTTTAATGCTTATGTGATGAACAATGTATCTGAGACAGTTGTGTACATGGACCACAATCTTCTTACATTCTTGAAATGATTTAGAGACATAAGTATGAGTCTATTTTGTTGGAGTTTATGTTACAAACTTCTAATTTACAAATTGTACATGTTGCTGTTTTGATAAAAATTCTAAATTAACTAACCAATTTAAATTATGCACAGCAGGTCAGGCAGCATCCAAGGAGCAGGAGAATCGACGTTTCGGGCATGAGCCCTTCTTCAGGAAGGCTCATGCCCGAAACGTCGATTCTCCTGCTCCTTGGATGCTGCCTGAGCTGCTGTGCTTTTCTAGCCACACATTTTCAGCTCTGATCTCCAGCATCTGCAGTCCTCACTTTCTCCTCGAAAAATTTAAATTATGCTCCAGGATATTATAAACCAATCAAGTTTGAATTTATTGTTTTGCCAACATCGAACTGATGTGATGATCTGATGTTGGGGGATATAAAAAAGGCAGGCATTTTAAAATTTTAGACAGAGTAACTGCCATTGAGAGAGACCCAAGACATTGAAACACTCTCTATCAAAGGTACCTTTTCATATGAAACATCTTCACAATAAAAAGAAAGACAATGACCCAGGGAGATCTTCAGATGGAAGAAGACAAACCCCAAAGACAACAGCCGCTATGTGGTTTTGCAATAAAGTGGATGTAATTTTAATAAGTGCTTTATTGGAACAGCATATTGTAATAGAGTTGGAGGCACATAATAAGCAATTAAGAGAAAGGGGGACTTAGAGTTGTGAATAGTTGCTGTTTAATGGTCATTGTTAGAGTTAAAGAATAAATGATTTTTTTTTAAATAGTGGAATTTGGGAGTGCTCTGACACTCATATTTCAACAGATTATGAGGTGAGGTGAGCTTTTCTGCGTGTTTATTTTAATTAATAGAGGGGTTCATCTCCATGTCGTAATAATTGAAACAAAGGAATAATGTCAACCCAATTTTCCAAGATGCTGATTCATTTCTGTTATACTTATATGTTTTGTGCTCTTCCAGTATTATATCCGTGTAACTAACTTTGTGAATAAATTTGCAAACATCTTCGGAAAGATAAAATAGTATTGACAATACTACACCAAATATTTCCAGACAATTTTGCTGTAACCATGCTGATACCACGTTCGTTCCTTTGATTTGATCTTATGCTTTTGAGTTCAGAATACCTTTCCAACAAAAATGCAAGCTGATCACAGCGCAACAAAACAAGAACAACTCATGCATTCATGTAAGATGGCTGCTCATGATACCATCACATGTCTCTTTTTTAACTTGCTCACAGAGAACCATAAGAACATAAGAACTAGGAGCAGGAGTAGGCCGTCCAGCCCTTCAAGCCTGCTCTGCCACTCAATAAGATCATGGCTAAGCTTATCGTGGACCCAGCTCCATTTACCCTCATTTTCACCATATCCCTTACTTCCTTTATTTTGCAAAGAAATATCTACCTTAGCTTTAACAGTGATTACTGAAGTTGATGTACTACTTCCCGGGAAGAGAAAACATTGCAAATGGTACTGCTGACAAGGGCTGGAGGAACATCTGCCATATACACCTTAACTTTTCAAAATGAGGGTCTTGGATACTCTGACTATGGAATAATGATGAAAGAGGGAAAGGGTGAGGTCTGAGATATCTCCTAAGGTCAAGAGTGGGGGAGAGGGGGATCCAGCAACAGGCAGCAGCACCAGTCTTGTTCTAGTCCATTCCAGTCTAATCATCTGGTCCAGTCCATTCTTGTCCAGTCCAATCTAATCCAGTCCAGTATAATCTAATCTAATCCATTCTAGTCCACCAATTCAATCCAGTTCAGTTCATCTCTCCATTGCAGTCCAGTCCAGTCCAGTCTAATCAATTCTATTCTTCCAATCCAGTTCTCCAGTTAATGCCCAGTCCAGTCCAATCCAATCCATTCTAGCCCACCAATCCACTCACTTCAGTCAGGTCTGGTCTAATATATTCTAGTTCTCCAATCTAATTTATTCCAATCACCTAGTCCGGACTCATTCAATCCAATCTAATTCTCCAATCCAGAGCAGACCAGCCTCCAGCGTGGACTGACTGTTCTGAGAACAATTAGTGTGACATCACTGAAAAATAGGTTGGTGAACATTTGTCTCTTTCAGTCTCACAAAACTCAGATAACTTTAGTATTTAGGTAAGATTTCATTAGTAGTTAAATGTTTACTAACAGCAGTAAAGCTGATTAGATTGGCTGGTGAGTATTTTCTTTTTATTATAATGAGGCAAGTGCTCATGGTTATGATTTTTGGGCCCAAATTCCAGTGTGGGATCCATTTAAAAGCCTCAATAAAGCAAAGCACACAGGGGGCATTAGAGGATGTTCATAGAAGTCGTATTCTTTTATAGCAACAGCAGATGGATACAGAAAGGAAGCATAATTTAAAGGTCCCTAACTCTCTATGACAAGCTGTTCAGAGAAGATAAGTAGGTGAGGGGTTAAGGTGGGGTCAAGTACTGGCAGGGGTCAGGTTGAGCAAGTGGGGTGTGGATCAGGTGCCCAGAGATGATGGGGGTGGTTGAGGGATTAGGGGGGAAGGTGTTGGGAAGAGGGAGGTGGAGGGTTGGACAACACCCGTGGGAGTGAGTGAGTTCAGTTACAGTTTTATAATTTGCCAAGAATTACAACAGACCTCAGATACCTCTAACCTTCCAGGGTAACTATTGAGGTAAGATGGTTAAAAGCTTCCAATCTAATTCAAAGTTGAGTCTTTTCTGGAGGGTTCCAGATGTCAGGTAATTGTCCATCAGAAGTTTAAACTTTCCAAGCAACTCCTGTAAAGACTTCTCAGGGGTCTACATCTCTCAGGGGATATCTATCTCCAACTATCGACACATTAGAAGGTCTGGACTATTTTATTTAAACCACAAATATGTACATGCAGGCAGGCATAGAGGCATTTAGTTAAAATGTCATCAGTAGATTAATAATGAATTAAACACAATGAGGATGGTAGAGTAGGCGACATATGATGATCACTGAAAATGGGAGTCAGTTTGATCCAAGGCAGACATGTCTGCTGCAAGTGTCTACTGCTCAAAGAATCTCAGCTCTGACACGTTGAACTGCAGACTGAACCGCATCAGAGAGAGGGGACACTTTGTTCCAGGAGGTAGTTACAATGGATAAGGCTTGTCAGACTTTATCTACAGTCAAGGGACAGGGCCGTGGGACTCAAAGTGAACCAACTAAGAAGAATCAGAGTTGGACAAGCCTCAATCTTTGCAATTTTAAGCAAACTTCGAGATTCTTGCACCTTGCACCAAAGCAGGAGTGACTGGGTGGGTAAGCAAACTGACTATGAATCAGACAGCTATTCAAGAAGGGGAATTCATAGGAATGTAGTGGTAATAAGGGACAGTAGGGTCACAGTTCTCTGCAGCTGAGAGCAAGGGTCCAGAAGGCTGTGTTCACTGCACAGTGCCAGGGATTGGGAGATTTTTTTTTGGACAGGAGAGGAACTTGAAGGATCGGGTCTTGACCAATGGGAGGATCAGGAAAGAGACTCTGCTAAGGAAATATGAGCACTGGAAGCTAAATCAAAAAGCCGAATGTCAAAGGTAATAAATTCTGGTTTACAGCCTGAGGCATGAGCAAATTAGAGTAGGGTAAACATGATTGGAGAGTTAAATGCATGTTCAAACATGGCTGCAGGAAAAATGAGTTTGAATTTGTGGGGCACTCACATCAATTCTGAAGAAATTAGAAGCAGTACTGTTAAATCAAACTTCACCTGACCTGTTTTAGAATTAGAATCCCTACTGTGTGGAAACAGGCCCTTCAGCCCAACAACTACACACCAAACCTCCAAGGAATATCCTAGCCAGACCCATTCCTGTAAATTTACCCCTGACTCATGCACCTAACCTACACATCCCTGAACACTAGAGGCAATTTTGCACAGCCAGTTCACCTAGCCTGCACATCTTTGCATTGTGAGAGGAAATCCACTTAGACACAGAGAGAATGTGCAAACTCCACACAGACAGTCGCCCAAGGCTGAAATTGAACCCAGGTCCCCTGGTGCTCTGAGGCAGCAGTACTAGCCACTGAGCCGCTGATAGTATCAATGAGCGGCCTGTATTTTGTTGAGTTGTATAACTATGATCTTGGAGAGAGCTTTAACCTAAAGAATGGAAGTGAGGGATTAATTGAGGGAAAAGAGGATAAATTAAAGAGTGAGGGCAAAACATACATCAAGGTAGTAATAAAGGAATTGACACTCGAATATGAGAAGACAGGACAGAGAATACAAAGACGTGTGGAATCTGTTGATCAACGCCAATCCGTGAAGGACTGGACACAGGGCAGAGGGTTTCCATTTGTAGTTACCTTCCTGTGATCTCTGACCTCTGCCACAAAAAAATTACTTTTATCCTGAACCCTCTGATCCTGGGCTCCACGCTGGGATGTACTTCCCACATCAGCCAGCGCTCCTGCATGGCACTAATGAGTGCTAGAGCTACGGCCTCTGATTGGTCAGCAGAACTCACCTTTCCCCAGGGACCTGATTTCAGAGGCAGTATTGCTGGTGGCCTCACTACTGCCTGATCCTCCTGTGGATCAGTGGTCCTTTCCAGTAAAAGGTGACATAGGTCTCTCGCCAACTCTCTCCAGTTAGCAGCTGAGACAGCTGATGCCTCAAGGAGATTCCACCCTAAATGTGGTCTAACCAAGGTTTAGTACAGGGTTAACATAACATCCCAAATTTTCAATTCTATCCCTCTAGAAATAACATCAGTGCTTGGTTTGTTTATTCTGCTATGGCCATGTGAACCTGTGGTACAGCTTTTCTCTGTCAGTGGAACTTCTTACCATAATTTATTTTTCATGGATATTGTACTGCCAACATTCTAAAATCTAATCTCCTTGGATTCTGGTCTTTGTGGAGTTTGGTTAGTGTAGACGGGAGGACTGGCTGAAACAAAGAGTGTGACAAAGTGTACATTGGACCTAAAGGAAATAGATCAAGCTAACTGGTGGTGAGCTTGAAAACATGGACAGAATATTGAGCTCAGGGGTTTTGCTTCCAAATCTGCCTCCTATAAAACAGTTTCATAACTCAGTTGTTCCAAAATGGCATCGTTTTTGAGTGTGTTTAGCTGGTCTTCCAGTTACAGGCTGCCTCTTGTGGAGTTTTACCCGACTTTCTGAGCTGCAGACCATTGCAGACAATCCACAACCAACTGCAGGGAAGCCCCTTTCAGTAGTCCGTCAAACTTGCAATTCCTCATCTGGGGACCTGAAGCATTTTGGATGCATTTTGGAACAAACTGCCTCCTTTGTGTCTATCATGTGGTAGCAACTGTTTTACAACTCAATGCAGGACTTCCACGCAGGTGTTTGTTATGAAGATGCCTCATGGTATGATAACACAGAGATTGGTGGAGTTGTGGATAGTGCAGAAGGTTATCAAAGGCTACAACGGGATAAACATCAGTTGCAAGTCTGGGTGGAGAAATGGAAGATGGAGTTTAATCTGGCCACGTGTGACATGTTACACTTTGTGAGATCAAATTAAGGGAAAGTATACAGTTAATGGCAGGACCCTTAAGAGCATTGATGTACAAAGGAATCTTGGGGCACTAGTTCATAGCTCCCTGAAAGTGGCTGCACAAGTAGACAAGATGGTAAGGAAGGTGTATGGCATGCTTGCCTTTATTGGTTGGGGCATTGAGCACAAGAAATAATGTTGCAGTTTTATAAAAGTTTGGTTAGGCCGCACTTAGAGTATTGCATTCAATTCTGGTTGCCACACTGCAGGAAGGATGTGGAAGCTTTGGAGAGAGTGCAGACAAGCTTTACAGGATGCCTGGAAGAGAGTATGAGCTATAAGGAGAGGCTGGACAAACTAGGCTTGTTTTCTCTAAAGCAGCAGAGGCTGAAGGGAGATCTAATAGAAATCTATAAATCATAAATAGCACAGATAGGGTTGGCTGTCAGAATCTTCTTCCCAGAGTTGAGATGCCTAATATTTGGGGGGTGAGGGTAGGGAGTCATGTGTACAAGGTAAGAGGGGGAAAGTTCAAAGGAAATGTGAAGAGCAAGTTCTTTTTACACAGAGTGGTAGACTGGAACATACTGTCAGGGGTAGTGGTGGAGGCAGATATATTTGGGGCATTTAAGCAACTTTCAGATAAGCACATGAATAAGCAAAGAATGGCGGGTTCTGGACCATGGGCAGGCAGAAGGGATAGTCAGCATACATTGTGGGCCGAAGGGCACATTACCATGCTGAACTGTTCTATGTTTTATGTTCTAAAGTCACACTTGTATCACAGATTCTTTGTAACTGAGTGCCCACAAAAATGTTACATGCATAGAGACTTGGGCACTTACATCACGACATGCTGTCTGCGGTTCAATGTCATTACAGGCATTACGGGCTGGTCAAAGTCAGGCTTGGTTATTCTGTGATGTGTTATGAGAGAGTTGTATTTGCATAAAGAAGGTTATTATATTTGAGATTCGGAGATGCCGGTGTTGGACTGGGGTGTATAACGTTAAAAATTATACAACACCAGGTTTTAGTCCAACAGGTTTAATTGGAAGCACACTAGCTTTCGGAGCGACACTCCTTCATCAGGTGATTGTGGAGGGCTCGATCGTAACACAGAATTTATAGCAAAAATTTGCAGTGTGATGTAACTGAAATTATACATTGAAGAATTGATTGTCTGTTAAGCCTTTCATCTGTTAGAATACAGTGATAGTTTCACTTCTTTCATGTGTAAATCACAAAACCCTTTTTTTTAAAGTTGCATTCTCGGGTTAGCTGTTAACAATGGTGATAGCTAGACAATATGTTGAACATGTTATCCCCCTGTGTTCTCTGTCTATGACCTGATGTTTAGATTGATTCCAATCTAAAATTATATTTGAGAAAAGTCATGCTATGTTAACGGATTTTAGACTGAGGTTAGTATCAATGGCAGCTTCTCTTTTATTTGGCAAAGGCCAGTGGCTATTTCACAGACTCACACATGGTCTGTTTCTCCAGCTTGACATGTGGGATGGCTTGTGAAATATTTTGGTCAGGATTATTTTCTGCCTTTGTAGTCTTCCACCTGTTCTGTGGCAATGTACTTTTCGAAGGAGGAATTATTTAAATCACAAAGGCTGCCATTAGAATGAACGTCATGGTCAAAAGCCAATATGTAACTGATTGGGAAATTGCAAGTGAAATTGCAATCACTGTGTTTGATTTGAAATACCTCCCTTACCATTCATTCCTTTATTCAGTCATGAGATGTCAGTATCATGGTTAAGGTCATTATTTGTTGCTCATCCTTAATTGCCCTTGAACTGCTGGAATCCATGTGGTGTAGCTACACCCACTGTGCTATTAGGAAGGAAGTTCCTAGATTTTAATCTAGTGACATTGAGGAACATGTTTCCATGTCAGGATAGTGAGTGGCATGAGCGATAATGGAGGGAAACTTCCAATGGTGGTCATGTTTCTGCTGCTCTTGTTCTTCTGGGTGGTGGAGGTTGCAGGTTTGAAAGTGCTGCTGAAGGAGCCTTGGTAAGTTGTTTCAATTCATCTTGTAGATGGTGTATACTGTTGCTACTGTGCATCAGTGATGAAGAGGGTGAGAAATTAAGATCTAGAATGGGGTTCTGGATTAGTGGTGATGGAAGAGCACAGCAGTTCAGGCAGCATCCGAGGAGCGGTAAAATCGACATTTCAGGCAAAAGCCCTTCATCAGGAATACAGGCAGAGAGCCTGAAGGGTGGAGAGATAAGTGAGAGGAGGGTGGGGGTGGGGAGAAAGTAGCATAGAGTACAATAGGTGATTGGGGGAGGGGATGAAGGTGATAGATCAGGGAGGAGGGTGGAGTGGATAGGTAGAAAAGAAGATAGGCAGGTAGGACAAGTCAAGGGGACAGTGCTGAGCTGGAAGTTTAGAACTGGGGTGAGGTGGGGGAAGGAGAAATGAGGAAACTGTTGAAGTCCACATTGATCAGGGTGGAATGGGGTGCCAATTAAGCGAGTTGTTTGGTTGCTTAAAGTTTCTTAAATGCTGTATTAGATTTATCCAAGCAAGTTAGTGGTATTCCATTTCACTCCTGATTTGTACCTCATTAATTGTGAGCAGGTTTTGGAGGGTCAGGAGGTGATTTACTCATTAGAATTCTCAGTGTCTGACCTGTTCATGAAACCACAATGTTAATATGGTATATCCAATTTAGACTCTGGTCAATAATAATCTCCTAAGATATTGTTGGTGGATGATGCAGAAATGTGGTGCTGTTGATTAAAAAGGTAATGGTCATTGCCTAAGACTTCTGTGATGTTAATATTACTTTCCATTTATCAGCCCATACCCAGATGAGCTCCAGGACTTGCAGCAGATGGACATGCTTAAGATCTGAGGAATTGTAAATTGAATGAAACATGATGCAGACATCAGTGAATATCACCAGTGCTAACCAGAAATTGGGAAGGTCATTGTTGAAGCAGCTGAAGATAGTTAGGCCTAGGACACAGCTGTGGGAGTTATTCAAAGTAAAGTTTCAGGGTTTTTGGCCTTCAATAGACAGGATTATTTTCCTTTTGGATAGATATGACTGCAACCAGTGGATGACTTGCCCTCGATTTCCATTGCCTTTGATTCTATTACAGTTCCTTCAAATTATAAGATCAGAAGACCATAAGACTTAAGAGCAGAAATTAGTCCATTCAGCCCATCAAATCTGATCTGCCATTCAATCATGGCTGATAAGTTTCTCATTCCCATTCTCCCACTCCGCTCCCCCCCCCCCCCCATAACCCTTGATCTCCTTGACAATCAAGAACCCATTTATCACCATCTTAAATATGCTCAATGGCCTCCACAGCCTTCTGTGGCAGTGAATTCCATTGATTCATCACTCTCTGGCTGAAGAAGTTTCTCCTTATCTCAGTTCTAAAAAGTCTTCCCTTTACTGTAATCCTGTGCCCTTGGATCCTAGTCTCTCCTAACAATGGAAAAATCTTCCCAGCATCCACTCTGACCAGGCCATTCAGTATTCTGCATATTTCAATTAGATCCCCGCCCCCCCCAGCCTTATAAACTCCATCGAGTATAGACCCAGAGTCCTCAAACATTCCTCGTATGTTAAGCCTTTAGTTCCTGGGACCATTCTCATAAGTATAAAGTAGGCAAGGAGAAATCATTTGCAGTAAGATGATCAGATTTAAAATTATTGCTTCTTTAAGTCCTTGGAACTGATGATGATGTTTCTAAGCAGTGAGTTGGAATGCATGATCTGTGAGGTAGTTTCAATACTTAGTGCTAATGTGTATAATTCTTGTGCATAAATCGGATAATGAGATGTTTGTTCTTTATCATTTATTTATGGTTTTCCATTAAATAAAAGGTCAGGATTATTTATGAAAACACCTTGAACCAACTGTGATTCAACAAAAGGGTTTCTTCCTACTGTAGAAGCTGATTTCATAACAACTTTCAAAAGAGGACTGGAATTTGACAAGGAGGTTTCTGCATGTCTATGAAGGAAAGATAGGTGAGTGGGATTAATTAGATGGATCGCTAAAGATCCAGAAGAGACATGGTGAATTGAATGGTCCCATTCTGTCCTGCCTGATTTCATAATTCCATAAGCAATAAATGAAGACTGAGTTGGAAGTGGGGTGTATGTTAGATGTATTACAACAAAACAAGTTATTCAGCTCAACCAGGTTTATTTTCTACTTGAGCCATCTTCCACCTTTCCTTATCTCGGTGTCCTACTAGGAGTTCCCTTCTCCCTCGCGTTTGTTTAGCTTTCCCTCCAATGCATTTGCATTATTTACTTTAACCATTCCCTGTTGTGGTGAGTTATACATTCTCATTGGGTACTGAAGTTTCATCTAAAGTCTATGTTGGATTTGTTGCTGTTAATCTCATACTGATGGCCCTTAGTTCTGCTCTTCCCGCATAAGAAAACATTCTCTCTGTGTCCACTTTGTCAAATCCTTTCATAATTTATAAGGACCACTATTAGATCACTCTCTTTTCCCAAGAGAGAAGTCCCAGACTGCTAAGGCTATCCTGATATGAATTCCATTATGTTCTGATATAATCTTTGTAATTCTCAGCATTGCTTCCGACTAGTCTTATCAAGAAGATGTGGAAATAATGGTCTAACCGAGCTTTGATACAGGTTTAGCATAATTTCCCTACTTTTCAATTCTATCCATCTCTATAAACATAAACTGATGTTGGTTTTCTTTGCTATGGCCTTGCTGACATGTGCTTGGTGTATTTGTACACTCAGATTCATTATCCAATCTAGAATGCCACCTTCTAATTAACATGTGCCCCCTTTATTGTTTCTACCAATATGTACCACCTCATATTTATGTGCTGAATTTCATTTGGCAATGATTTGCCTGTTCTATATGAAGACAATTTGGAGGACAAATAGGAACAATGGAATTTAGTTGTCAAGGAGCTTGTTCTCTCTTGTCATGCACTCCTCTGTTGTCCATGTAGTTATAAACTTATTTCCTAAGCCTCAATTGTTCCATCATGTCTTTTTCTTTCCCTCCATGGAGTCCCACACGAGTTTAATTTGCTCATTCCTTATAACAACCAAAAAGGATTTGTGGGAGTGAAAATGCTTGGAGAAATGCTTTCCAGAGGATTGTGAAAGCTGGGGCGGAGGCAACTGTGTCTGACAGGAGGCGATTGCTGAAATGTTCTTCCAATAGTCTAAAACAGTCATTTTCAGGATCTGAGGTCCTTGTCACCCTCTTCAAGTGAGCTGTCTCAATGATGTCCGGATGACTCATTTGAGAAATATTTTAAAATCAACAGAAATTAAACAGAAACTGCATGTCACTATTAATTATACTATTGCCCATTTATGAAAATGAGGTTCTTTGTCTTTAAGGATTAGTGTCTTCCATGCTATATTTCAGGAAACGTTTTTTTTTGAAGCAGCAAAGCCACAAAATGTGGCGCAATGAGTCTGCACCGGCGCCAGGAGGAGGAGGAGGCTGGCTAGCCATTGTTTACAAACTGCAGACAAGGCTGGTTAGAGAAACCATACTTTTGCGTAATTTTCAGCTGGTATTCCATAATATTGTATTTATTTGTCCAGGCAACATACTTTGCATTCACTCTGGGGAACTCTGATGCAACAGAAGAAAAAACTGCCTTCTTTTTTAAGAAATGGTTTATATTTACTACAGAACATTGGAGGCTCATTTTCAACCACAAAAATAATGTTCTGTTCTGATGTTGTTCAGTTCGTCGAATGTGGCCAATTTACAAAGAGTTTGCTAAAAACCAGAAAGAAAGTTGATGGGTGGAATCCCTGTAGAGGCCCGAGTGTTAGAGGCGATGATGAGATTTGGGGCAGAATTATGTGGGAAATCTGGCGAAGTCCATCTCAAGGTCAGGAAAAATTCGCTCCATTCGCCAAGTGGTGCGGCAATTTTCTCACTAGGCCCACTTAGCCAATTAGACAAGATCATTGTTTGTTAAAAGCTCCATTAACAGCACAGCTCTCCTCATTAATAGTCAGCTTCCCACCTTCCCAAATGATACGATCAAACTAAATGTCGAGAATTCTTGCCATGGATGTCAGAGCAGATACCTGGAGACTTCAGCTCATGTTGCTGAGCATCAAATGCCATCTCCAGGGATGAGCCATGGGCTCCAGCCTCATGGTCCCCTTGTTCAAGAACATTGACATCCAATAATTGCTAACTGCTCGTGGAACCTCTCCAATCCACTTGCAAGTTGCTTAGGAAGCACAGACCTGCATTTGAAGGATGGACCAGCAACAAGCATTGAAAGGATGCTTCAGGGACAAGACCAAGCTCATTGATTGAGCAAGGCTGCATCTCAGAGCTGCTTGCTTGTTCTCTCAGAGCTCTCTCACTTAACATCTACCTGCATGCTCTCAGTATCTATGCCTTCCCTATTCGTACATTTGCACTTTGGATAGTTTATGTCCTGAATGAAGAGCACGTCCCATACTGGCAAATATTCGAGCTGAAATTGCTGAGAGATTGGAGGATTCTCCCTGAAGTGTATGTGGTTTAATGTCTCATCTGATGTCTTCAGGACCAAATGTGGTGTTCGTCCTCACCAATGGCTTGCACACTTGAGCAGCACTTAAAATGGGATACATGATAACTTAGTCTTGGCTGTGCATTGTCAACTGATCTGCAGTGAGGTGTTCTCCAGAACGTTGCCAGCAGGGAAGTCTAGGTGGATCAGGAGAGAGAAGAAAGGAAAAGGGGATGGGGAAATGTTCAATGCACTTCTTTTCCTTACTTTTTGCATGCCACTCCTCAGTCAGTACCCCAATGCTGCCTCATGACCCGATGATAAAAACTGTTATTATCCAGATGGTCCTGGGCATCCTATACTTAAGCCCATGGGAGACTGGCCAAGAAAGTTTCAGCAGTTAGAACAGACACTAGAGTTTACCATGTGGAAATGCTTGGAAGACTAAGGTTGACATGTAGACAGGATAGTTAAAAAGGCACTTAGCACACTTCCCTTCATTGATCAGTCCTTTGAATTGGGAACTGAAAATGTGTTGCTGGAAAAGTGCAGCAGGTCAGGCAGCATCCAAGGAGCAGGAGAATCGACGTTTCTTCAGGAATGAGGAAAGTGTGTCCAGCAGGCTAAGATAAAAGGTAGGAAGGAGGGACTTGGGGGAGGGGCGTTGGAAATGCGATAGGTGGAAGGGGGTTAAGGTGAGGGTGGTA
>NC_057712.1:32967536-32973093 GCF_004010195.1 Chiloscyllium plagiosum
TGGATGCTGCCTGACCTGCTGCGCTTTTCCAGCAACACATTTTTCAGCTCTGATCTCCAGCATCTGCAGTCCTCACTTTCTCCTTTGAGTTGGGAAGTCATTTTGTGGTTGTACAGGACATTGGTGAAGCCTGTTCTGGAATGCTGTGTCCAATCTGATCACCCAATTATAGGAAGGGTATTATTAAGCCAGAGAGGGGTCAGACGAGATTTACCTAGATGCTGCCAAATATGGAAGGTTTGAATTATAAAGAAAGGCTGGGACTTTTTTTCACAGGCGTGTAGGAGGTTGAGAGGTGACCTTATAGAAGTTTATAATATAATGAGGGGTATAGAGAGTTAATAGTAGTTGTCTTTTCCCTAGGAAAGGGTATTATTAAGCCAGAGAGGGGTCAGGTGAGATTTACCTAGATGCTGCCAAATATGGAAGGTTTGAATTATAAAGAAAGGCCGGGACTGTTTTTCACAAGCGTGTAGGAGGTTGAGAGGTGACCTTATAGAAGTTTATAATATAATGAGGGGTATAGAGAGTTAATAGTAGTTGTCTTTTCCCTAGGATGGGAGAATTTGAGACTAGAGGGCATGTTTTTAAGGTGAGAGGAGAGAGATTGAAAAACGAAATGAGGAGCAAATTTTTTACACAAAGAGTGGTTCGTGTATAGAATGAACTTCATGAGGAAGTGGTGGATGTAGGTACATTTACAACGTTTAAGAGACATTTGGATAAGTACATAAATAGAAAAGAATTGGAAGGATATGGGCCAGGAGCAGGCAGGTGGGACTAGTTTAGTTTAAGATTATGTTTAAGACTGGTTGGACTGAAGGGTCTGTTTCTGTGCCATATGACTCTGTCTCACACGTTCTTATAGAGAAAATCACTGACATGATGTTAGATTCTTATGTTCCTATCTTACCCTTCAGTCACAAAGGTTAGTTCTGTCCACTAATTCCTGTATACTCATTCAGTTTCTGCCTGAACAGCAACTTGTCGTTAGTGCAGTCGATATTACGGAGAGTAGCAGCAGACATTGGGATAAGCAGTCATTGGCATGAAGTTCAGTGCAGAGAAGTGTGAAAGGGAAAATGAGGAGAGCTAATATAATTGAAATGGTACTGTTTCATGGGAACATAGTGATGTGGGTGGAGAAATGAAGTAGCAGGAACAGGACTGTCATGAGCAGAAGTGTTTGAAGATGACAGCACAAGCTGATTATGATGTAAAAAAATAGAGAAGTTAGTTTTAACATAATTAGAGTGGATGAAACACTTTTTGGCATAGTATCGTATTATAATGGCCTGGAATGCAACAAATTCAATCATAACTTTCAAAAGGGAATTAGGGAAGGGAGCTTGCAAAGGGAATAAATTGCAGTGAATTGGGACTACTTGGATTGTTTCTTCAAAATGTCAGTGTATTGAACAGAAACCAAATGAACTGCGAATGCTATAAATCAGAAACGAAAACAGAAGTTGCTGGAAAAGCTCAGCAGGTCTGGCAGCATCTGTGCAGAGAAATCACAGTTAATGTTTTGACTCTGGTGACCCTTCTGAGGAATTTTGATTTCTTTTCACAGATGCTGCCAGGCCCGCTGAGGTTTTCCAGCAACTTCTGTTTTTGTTTCTCAGTACGTTGGATAATATCCAATGATATACTGGAGGGAAGGGACACAGGCTCTGATTCCTAAATTCGGATTGCTGAAGATTGTCCATGGGCCTTCCCATTGAGAAATCTGGGGTGGACTGGCAGCAGAGTTTGAGCAAGCAGCCAGCCCATCCAGTGGAGTGTCCTTCCCATCCCCAAACTCCCTCCCTCCAGATGATTCTGGCAATTGTTATTGTGTAGTGCCTCAAATAAGTTCCCTTAAACAAAGACATCAACATTGCTTGTCTGAAAGAAACATACATCTGTTCAGCATTTTTCATAGCGACAGGACATCCCAACCTATGTTACAACCAAGGACACTCACTTTTTTGAAGTGTGGTCACTATGGCAACATAGGAAATGCAGCAGTCGATTTTCACACAGCAAGGGTATAGAAGCGTAGAAAATAGGCATGGGAGTGTGGGAGAAAGATCTACTACCCTGCCCACCCACAGCGTGACCACATAAGAAACACAGAAGCAGGTCTGCGAAACAGAGAAATCAAGCTTGCCAACAGAACACTCCCACAATGCCCCAGTCTTAGCCAAACAGGCTAACAAAGAAACCAGACATGGCCAAGCTACTTCCAGACCAGAGAATACACTTCCTAAACAACCCTCACAGTTAAGCTCCCAGCTCCGATTAGCACCAGGCTCACTTCCCTTAGAAACCGATACCACATAAACAAACAGGCAGACCGAGAGGCTCCGGCCGATTTCGCTCGCAGGAGGAACACAATGGACACACCTGGATGCCAGGAAAAGGGACATTTGCACATATTTGCGCGGACGGGGAATACAGTGAAGAATCCTCTAGAAGATGTTCTCCCCTACTCAGAGATGGCTGGAATCTCCTGTGTCAATTACAAATGGATTGCTGCTGCTGGACGCTTGATTAATTTCCATTCAGTTTATTCATGTTTTAATCGATTTACCATTTTCACCATTATACTGGAACTGCTTTACAATTATCACCTTTGTGTTGCACCCCTATAACATGTACCACTCGGAGAAGAGCATTCTGGCCATCTGTGCAGTGAATCAGTTCTGTGTCAGCCTGGGTGATTTCTCTTCCACGATACCGATTTGTTGAATAAGCCACTTGTCAATTTCACTGCGATCCTCGTTTGTGGTCTTTGATTCATTGGGCTGAATTTCTTCAACATGGAGTAAGCCCTTAGAGCCTGTTTCTCCATTTAATATGACCTTGGCAGATGATCCAACTCAGTCCCTGTTCCCCGCTTTTGTCCCATACTCTTTGATCATTTAGCCCTATGATATATATCTATTTCCTTCTTCAAAACATTCAATATTTTGGCCTAAACTGCTTTCCAAAGGCTCACCACTCTCTGGATGAAGAAATTCCTCCTTATTTAAATCGTAAATAAACTACCTAGCCTGTTCCTCCTGGTTCTGGACTCCCTAGTCATTTGGAACATCCTATCTGAATGTATCCTATTTCGCCCTGTTAGATTTTATAGATTTTGGTGAAATCTCTCCCCACTCCTTATTCTTCTAAATTCCAATAAATATAATCCTAACTGATTCAGTCTCTCCTCATACTTCACAGGTCCCGCAAGCAGCAATGTGAATTTTGCTAGTTATCTCTTATGATGTCAGTTAAGCAATAAGTACTGGCTAGAACATCTCTGATCTTCTTTACAATGATGCCATAGGGTCTTTCAAATCTACCTAACAGGATTTCTGACAGATTCTCTGACAATGGAGCACCTTCTCAGCACCTGGAGAGTCAACAAAGAGTTTGGAATAAGATCTCTCAAGTGCGACTTGAATGCACCATCTGTGATAATGAACAAGAGTCCTACCAACTGAGTACGACAGTCAGTACTCAAATATGCTGGATAATGTTGCACAAACTATTTCAAAGCTGCAGCAAACATAGCCAAAAAAGAGTAATATTTATGATTGTCTCTGACATAGGGAAATAAACAGTAAATTGTGGGATTTTGTGTTCTGCTTTATAATAGGAATTTAAGACAACTGAAGCTGCATGATGTATTGCTATTAATAGAACATATTCATGCTACTTGGCATGAGAAGGCACAAATATAAAGAAAAAAATTAAAATATTTTTGTGAGGATAGTTGAAGTTATCACCTGGGGTGAGAGATGATTAATTAGTTTGGATACAGGATTGGTGAATCCACAGAATGCAGAGAGTCAGGATAAATGGCTCTTTTTTTCTTGTTGGCAAGTTGTAACTAGTGGTATCATAGAGTTCAGTCCTTAGTCCCCAACTATTAACAATCTAATGAATGACTTGGATGGAGGGATAGAATGTTCTGAAACTAAATGTGCAGATGACACTATAGTAGGCAGGAAACTAAGTTAGAATCCCTACAGTGTGGAAACAGGCCATTCACCATACCTCCGAAGAGTAACCCACCCAGATCCATTTCCCTCCCACTTCCCAGCACCACACTTTTTGACAACAATTTGGAGCTATTGAATGGACACGTCAGATTATCTACACTGTCAACTAGGGTGATCAATAGGTTTTAGCACCCTCCATCTAGTTATTCAGAGTTGATATCTAATTTCTAACTGGGTTGTATTCTAACAAACTAATTGTTAGATTCAAAACTGTTTCATGTCACTTTGCAGGATCTAAAACAAATTTTAACCAGTCCTGGAAAAAATGCTCTAAAGTGTTTTTCAGTTGAATTATCTATTGAGGGGATTGGAAGCGAGTTGCAATGTAGAAATTAGAAATTTACAAATAGGTAAGTGAATGGACCAAATTTGGCAGGTGGAGTTTAACGTGGTTAAGTGAGAGGTTGTCCATTTTGGCTGGAGAAATAAAAAAGCAACTTATTATCAAAACAGAGAGAAACTTCAGAGTGCTTTGATGCAGAGGAATCCAGGTGTCCTTGTGTATGAATCTCAGAAAACTGGCATGCAGGTACAGCAGGTTGAAGGAAGGCAAATTGAATTTTTGTATTTATTGCTGAAGGAGTAGAGTATGAAAATAAGAAAGGCTTAATGCAAGTGTACAATTCATTCGTGAGAGTGCACCTGGAGTACTCCATTCAATTTCCGTTCCCTTATTCGAGGAGGAACATAATTGTATAGGAGCTCGTTCAGAGGAAGTTCATATGATTGATTCCAGAGAAAAGGGTTATGAAGAGGGTTTGTCTTATGAAGAGAGATTGAGCAGTTTAGACCTATCATCTCAGAGGTTCAGTAAGATGAGAGGAAATGTAATTGAGGTATATAAGATGGTACATAAAGGAGGAGACAAATGTATATAAAGAGGGTTGGCAAAATGAATGCAGAAAGGATGTTTCTTTTTTAGGGTGTTCGAGAACGAGAGGTCATAGTTCTAGGATAAGGGGGAGCTGAAAATGGGTTGCTGGAAAAGTGCAGCAGGTCAGGCAGCATCCAAGGAGCAGGAGAATCGACGTTTCAGGCATGAGCCCTTCTTCAGGAATCTCCTGAAGATTCTCCTTCTCCTTGGATGCTGCCTGACCTGCTGCGCGCTTTTCCAGCAACACATTTTCAGCTCTGATCTCCAGCATCTGCAGTCCTCACTTTCTCCTAGGATAAGGGGGAGCCAATTTAAAACAGATGAGGAGAAATTACTTAGAGTCATAGAGTCATAGAGATGTACAGCATGGAAACAGACCCTTCGGTCCACCCATCCATGCCGACCAGATATCCCAACCCAATCTAGTCCCACCTGCCAGCACCCGGCCAATATCCCTCCAAACCCTTCCTATTCATATACACATCCAAATGCCTCTTAAATGTTGCAATTGTACCAGCCTCCACCACATCCTCTGGCAGCTCATTCCATAAACGTACTACCCTCTGCATGAAAAAGTTGCCCCTTAGGTCTCCTTTATATCTTTCCCCTCTCACCCTAAACCTATGTCCTCTAGTTCTGGACTCCCTGA
>NC_057712.1:32975540-33030898 GCF_004010195.1 Chiloscyllium plagiosum
AAATAACTTCCCTGGATGTATTTCTGGGAATATCCTCCCTCAGCACAGCTGTAACGCTATCCCTTATCAAAAATGCCATTCCCCCTCCTCTCTTGCCTCCCTTTCTGTCCTTCCTGTAGCATTTGTATCCTGGAACATTAAGCTGCCAGTCCTGCCTATCCCTGAGCCATGTTTCTGTAATTGCTATGATATTCTAGTCCCATGTTCCTAACCATGTCCTGAGTTCATCTGCCTTCCCTGTTAGGCCCCTTGCATTGAAATAAATGCAGTTTAATTTATTAGTCCTACCTTGTCCCTGCCTGCCCTGACTGTTTGACTCACTTCTGTTCTCAGCTGTACCCGTCTCAGATTGATCTCTTTCCTCACTATCTCCCTGGGTCCCACCCCCCCACGTTACTAATTTCAATCCTCCCAAGCAGTTCTAGCAAATCTCCCTGCCAGTATATTAGTCCCCTTCCAAGTTAGGTGCAATCCGTCCTTCTTGTACACGTTACTTCTACCTCAAAAGAGATTCCAAGGAGCCAAAAATGTGAATCCTTCTCCCATAGACCAGCTCCTCAGCCATGCATTCATCTGCTCTATCCTCCTATTCCTGCCCTCACTAGCTCGTAGCACTGGGTGTAATCCAGATATTACTGCCCTTGAGGACCTCCTTTTTAAATTTCTGCCTAACTCTCTGTAATCTCCCTTCAGAATCTCAACCTTTTCCCTTCCAATATCGTTGGTTCCAACGTGTACAATAACCTCCTGCTGGCCCCTCTCCCCCGTGAGAACATTCTGCACCCTCTCTAAGACATCCTTGATCCTAGCACCAGGGAAACAATACACTATTCTGCTTTTTCTCTGCTGGCCACAGAAATGTCTGTCTGTACCTTGGACTACAGAATCCCCTAACACAATTGATCTCTTTGAAGCCGACGTACCCCTCATTGCATTAGAGCCAGTCTCAATACCAGAAACTTGGCTGTTCGTGCTCCTTTCCCCTGAGAATCCATCACCTCCTACATTTTCCAAAACAGCATACCTGTTTGAAATGGGTATATCCGCAAAAGACTCCTGCCTTAGGTGCCGACCTCTCTCACCCTGGAGTTCTCAAAGAGTCATGAACCTATGGAATTCACTACCCCAGACTGTGGTGGATGCTGGGACATTGAGTAAATTTAAGGAGGAGTCAGACACGTTTATAATGAGTAATGGGTTGAAGGGTTATGGAGAGTAGGTAGGAATATGCAGTTGAGGCTGAGATGAGATCAGCTGTGATTGCAGGCTTGAGGGGTTAAGTTGCCTATTCCTGCTCCTAGTTGTTCAGTCCTTATGAATAAGTTATTTAATGGAGATAATTAAAATGATGAAGGAGTAGGAAAGACTAGCTAAATATAACCAGTTTTCAGCAATTTCTGAATGAATTCTCTCCATGTCCTGTTACAACTTTGGCAGAAATTCATCAAAAGCCTGTAGACAGTGTCCAAACCAATACTTCTGCTGCTTTTCAAGGGCATCTTGATGGAAATCCTACCTCATACTGTTCCCAGGGACTGTGAGCAAAGACACATGGATATAAGATCAAACTGAGTGCAGGCAAAAATGTTTATTTTCCACAGAGAAGAAGCTGTTGGGGATTGGAAAAAAAGACTGTATCAACATTTTTAAATAAAAGCAAAGTACCACAGATGCAAGAGATTTGGAACAAAAACAGAGTGTTGGAGAAACTCAACAGGTCCGGCAGTATCTGTGGAGGGAAAGACAAAATTGACGTTTTGAGCTCCAAGCAAATTACAATAAACATGAACACTCTTGCATGCAGCTGGATTTGGCAGGGCATTTAATCCAGTCGAAAGGTGGCAGGGACACATGCCATGTTGGGAACTTAACAACCAAACCCTGTCAGACTTGCCCGCAGGCTTCTCTAGGGCGGAGTGGCTACTGGAGGCTTAGAGGGGGTATTGGAAGGGGTGGGGGGTGTTGGAGGGGTAGAGAGGTGGACGGAAGATATTGGAGGTGTAGGTGGCACGGAAACTGTAGACTCTTGTTCAAAAGCATTCTGCCTGAGTGCAGGAGACACGAATAGAGGAAGAGGGTCCCCCACTGAGAGAGACCTCTTTGCTTGCTGCTGACCTGCTGTGGTGAAAGGGTTAAAATTGTGTCCCAATACATGTGTGAATCTAACCGAAAATGGAAGGTGTCGCTTAGTCCCGTGTGAATCTTGTTATACACCTTCCCGTGTGAATCTTCTTATCTGTATGTAACCAGAATGGAATGTGTTTTTTAGCCTTGCTCTGCTGTTCACATGAATGTTTATATCTGGAAAAGGGTATATCAGCTGGAGAAGTCTCCAGTTCGGTGAGTCTGCTCCGGGGTTACGTTTAACCGCCGAGCGTGGGTTGTTGGCAACCGCTCTACAAGAACTGACGGCTCCCAGTTTTGGTAACATGTAGAGTGAGTATAAACCAGACCCGTTGTAAGTACGAGACTGGTTGTGGGGACACTGCGGGGAATAAAACACTTATATTCTAGCAGACTCGCCTCTTGGCTGTTTGTTCTGTGTCAGACTACTTTCCTGCGAGCCTGGTCCTTGACCTTGAGAATTTTTTAAAACACCTGCCCACCCCAAAGTTACTGTACGTATTGTGTTCACTTTCACAGGTTACATCACAGAATCCAGTAAAATGGTATTCTTTTCAGGAAGTCTGAACCCAGTCTGAAAACATTAATCCAATTTAATTTTGTCCTTTATGACACAGCAATTACCTTGAAGAATTTCTTTTACTGTCTTCAAAATGAACATACGTTTTTATCAACATCTGTGAAAATAGTTTAGAGTATGTTTCTTCCATTTCTCCTCTCAATATTTGGGGAAGTTATTCTCCAGTTGACCTCTCCAGTCTCTCTCTCTCTCTTGGATAACATTTCAGTTCCTGAGCGTGAGGATTGCAGGAGGCCCATCCTCAGTTCTTGCCAATGCCACACTCCAGTGACCCACCAATATGTGCATATGAGCAATGCAGATTGATCCCCTCTGTTTTCCTCCGAAGGTGTCTTACCTCCTACTGCTACCTCCACAGACAACTTGGCTGTGACTAGGAGCTCTCAACATATGGAATATCCGTGGTAGATGTTGTACGTAGTGGGAACATTACATATACACTAAATGTGTTTAACTCTTGTATAAATGCCTTCTGGAAGGGTGATGTCAGCTTATAATTCAGTAACTTTAAATTCCAAAATTTATATTGTGGATAATTAGCTGGATCCAATGTCTGGTTCTTTACTCAAAGCGTGCTTGCTACCACATACAATGCTTTTATAATCTAAGGTTTTTTTGTCATGTAAGCTGAGTGCTACCCAGAGAATCATCAAGACTGACTGAAAGGGGAAAGCAGGAGATGAGTGTTCTTGCAGACCTGACATGATCTTTCATTTACTGTTAGCTTTTACTGGATTGGAGATAGTTTATGAAAGACTTGGGTTTGTAAATTTTCCTGCACTGTTTCCAATCTAATGCGATCCTTTCAGTTTGATATCTCTGGCAAAATCCATGATATCAATTGCCTCATATAAGATTGTAAGTCAGGACAGAAAAACATGCAAGCAATTTATGTATAGCTGAAACTCTATGACACAGATTAAACTGCTAATTAAACAAAAACTTTGGGTGTGGTGTCGGGATTACAAATGAATAAAATCCATACAGTTCAGGCTATTCTCATTGCATATTTTGCAAATTCTCTAATGACACAATCTTTGAAATAAATCTGACTTTAAGCTGTCAGGGGTGCAATGATGCTGGGTCTGTAGATCAATGGAGTGAATGTTTTAGCTGAGGTCTACAGTACTATCGAACTATCACTTGAGCCAAAGTTTTTGAACATTCCGCCCACTATCCATTTCTCTAATTTCTGGTCTTCCTTATAAACTCCCCACAAATCTGATTTGCTTTTTGACATCACTTCCAGCAGCTACAAATCACTCAAAATCACACCCTCTGCTTATGGCAAGCACAAATAAACAGTAGATACTGCTGGCTGCAAGCCAAAATCATGGAAATCAGTAAGTAGCATGATGATTGGGTATAGATTAATTGTGGACTGCAATCCTAGGTCTGTTTTCATGAATTTTCTTATTTTAACTCCTGTCGTATGTCCAAGTGAGTTTAGATCAGTGTGGTGCTGGAAAAGCACAGCAGGTCAGGCAGCATCCGAAGATCAGGAAAATCGGCGTTTCGGGCAAAAGCCCTTCATCATTCCTGATTAAGGGTTCCTGCCTGAAATGTTGATTTTCCTGCTCCTCGGATGCTGCCTGACCTGCTGTGCTTTTCCAGCACCACTCTGACCTAAAATCTGATTTCCAGCATCTGCAGTCCTCACTTTTGCTTAGTATGTCCAAGTGATGTAAACAAGGTGTGTGCTGGGAGCAGAGGCTTACTCAATTTCATGAAATTTATGGCTGATCTGCTTTGATGAAATTAATTATAAAAATGTGTTTAAACAGTTTGGTGGCTTCAGTTCTTTTAAATAAACATTAATTGAATGAGCTTTATTGTCACATGTACTCAAATGAATACAGTGAATTGTCTACAAATCACCACTTATGGTTTTATTTGAGGTACTAGGTACCCAGGTTGAAATTCTTCAGTACAAGTTCTTAGTCAACCAAAAAAAGAAAAAAAGTCCAACATTACAAATCATCAGACTAAATTGGAAAATAGCATAAAAAACAAATGCAAGGTGTGATATTTGTTGCGTCAGAAATTGACTGTAACTCAATGTGTACCCACCAAGTAGAGGCTTGGCCAATTGTGTTTCCCCAAACTATTTCTTCCACCATTTCTCCACCTCTCAACCTCTCCATTGAATTGTTTTTGCTTAGCTTTGCTTCTTTCTGTTAAAGAAAACTGCTGTCTCATGGTCTTTGCTACCCCATACTGTGATCTTGAGTGCTTCCCAAGCTTCCATCCTTAGCCCCTTACTAATCTTTATCTACCTGCTATTAGTGATGTTATCCATTGACATGGGATCAGCTGATGAGTTTCACTCATACCTTTTAGCCACAGTCTTTAACATCTTGACTATTACTGCTCTAATCTATCACTAATATATTTTTGGTCAACAAGTTTCCCAACATAACATCTATGCAGTATTTAAGATGGGAAGTATTTAATTTGGTGGTAGCCAAAACTTGTATGACTTTGCAATCGATTCAATTTCCTTTCCTGAGTAAGTCTGAACATTGGGGCTGCATTTAACATCATAACTGCCATGTTCCATTGGCCATTATTCTCTATCCATTACCAATGCCATCAAATCTGTTGTTCAGTCCCACTCTTACGGAAACCATCATCCCTGCTTTCATTACTCCCCAGCTTGAAAGCTCTAATATTCTACTACCAATCTCTTGACATTCCAACAGCTCTTTTAAAACTCTGCTGAACTTATCCTGTTTTATACTAAATCCTAGTTCCCTATTGCTAATGTCCTCTTAAATCTCCATTGTTCTCTGTCCATTGTCATTGTAAATTCAAAACTCCAGTCTGAGTCAATAAATTCTCTCAGGTTTTACTTTGATGACTGCTTCCAGCTCCACATGCCAGCATATAACATTTCTTATGATTTCAATTTCCTTTTCATCCTTCCCTTCCTCTGTTTCACTTTAAACTCCTTTGGCTTCAAACCCTTGACACCTTCTCTCTGTCAATCATTCTATTCTTCTGCTTTTCGCTCTGCCTTCTGAATGCTCCTCAAACTCTACTCTCTCGACTCTGGCTGTCCGCGTGTCCTTGAATTCCAGCTATTGGTTTTGTTATTGTGAAGTGGTTTGGCATATATTGGGATATGTTATGTTAAAATAAAAATGCAAGTTGTAGTTAGAATTAGAACTAGGTTTATCGCCACATATATTGAAGTACAAGGATATATGAGTACAGTGAAAAGTGAACAAATTTGCCATTTCCAATGCCATCTTAGGTGCAAAGATACTGAGGTACAAAATCTCAGATATAAATTAGAAAATGAATAAATAAAAGGTAAATGTTCAGCATTACAATCTTTCTAAAGCAGGGAGCCAGCGCTGGACTGCACTTCGAGGCCGGGGGCCCGCGCTGGGCTCCATCGAGGCCGGGAGCCCGTGCTGGGATGTCCTAACATCAACAAACATTGTCGTTTCCAAACATGCCTCATGTTAATTATGATGAAGTATGTGCTGTTTATCACCTTTGGAATTTTCCAGCCTTCTATTAAGGATTACATATGTAAAAATCTTGAATCAATTGTTCAAGATCTAAAGTTTCCTTTCAACAACAGCAGACAGATTCAGTAGTAACCTTTTCAAGAGGAATTGGGTAAACTTTTAAACAGGAGAAATTTGTCAGCATATTGGAAAAGAGCAGGGCAGTGAGATGCGTTGGGAAGCTCTTCTAAAGACCCATTATAGGTTTGATGGGCAGAATGATCTCTTCCTGTTCTGTATGATGCTATGAGTTTGTAACTGGCTCACTTTCCTTTTTGGATACTGTTGTCTATTCTCTATGGTCATTGATGTTCAGGATCCTCTCCTCCATACTGGAGTTCTACATTATTGTGCCATGCTCATCTTAACTGCCCAGACATTATGGACATATGCAAATATACGTGCTGACCTATTAGCTCAACATACTTTAAGTGATCCACAATAAGAAACTTGCCCAGCGTCTGCAGCTCATAAGTTGCCACATCTTGTGGACTTTTCCTTTTGTTTTTGACAAGGTGTTCAATCAAGTGGATCGGTTTTAATCTAATTAAGCAATATCTTGTCATGTTAAGGGAGGGTGAATGAATGATATTTTCAAATGGCTTTTCAGAATTGTCACCACAAAAAATTTTCATTGATCTTGCTTTGTTGTAGGCAGTTAAACTAAGTGACTAAATTAGTACACCTAAGTACATTTTAAGATGTTGCAAACCCAATAACTTCCAATGACTTGGTTTAAAAAAAAAGTGTCTGAAGTTAGCAACAAAATTGCAGGAGCTGGACAGAGGACAAATGGAGCAAGAATTAATCTTTATTGCATATGGAGCCCCTCAAGAGGAATGGAAACTGGAAAGTTGGATGAACAATGTTTGCTTTGAAAGAACTGAGTGCAGGTTAGTGACTGTTTTTATAAATGCTGTTACCATTTATAAAAATAGTACCTTGTGCTACAATGCGGCTATTAAGAACTAAAAGTGTACAAGGTACAGGGTCAAACGAGGTATGCATACAAAACTAATCGGGAGATTTAAAATATATTTAAAACAGTTCATGATATAATGTGATATTAACAATTTTGTTAATATCATCATGTTCTGTTAGCAATCTTGCATTTGGAATATTAAACATTTGTCAATGGAATATGCGAGAGTCCATAAGAATACACAACTAAAAAGTATTTGCACCAGATTGAGAGCAAAAATAATGTTTACCATTAATCACATGTTGTTTAATCAGATCTTTAAAATAAAATCTATATTTTAACTTTCACTGTGTTGTAAATATGTCAGGTTTTATACATGAAAACAAAACATTTTAATCTTTATATCTTTAACACATTATTGTATCACATTATATGAAACCAACATATTCAGAAATAATTAACAATGTTTTACTTTGTATTTATTCTTTTCAAAGTTTATACTTCTAATGTAGGAGGAAATTATTTCACCTGACTGGTTACAATAGTTATTTTCTTCTGTCCTATAATAAGAGCTGTTTGCTGATTCAGATTATCTGGAATAACTGGCAGAAGACCAGAACAACCATTTTAAATTATTGTTATGCTTCTAAAGCAGTTAAGATTTCAACTTGCCTGAATTAAAGTTAACTTTTGTTCAAGTGAATAAAAGGAAAATAACAACTTGTACAAAATGATAGTCTGAAAAACCTGAATTTCTTGCAACCTGAGTGACACCTGGAGAACTTTGAAGAGAATTTGCAAATAATAATTGGCTTGCTGCAGTTGAAAAAAAAACAGACTTGAGAAAGGCATGGGGCACATGCCATTTTATGGTAATATTCCAAACGGAGCTTCAGTTTCTAAAGATCATTATGGCCCTGATGATCATTGGAGCAAGGAGGAACAGGACGTTGCAACCTTGAGGCCAGGGAGACAGCCTCTGATTACCAATGTTTCTACCAGTAAAAAAGTTTCTCCTTATTTACTATACTGACATCCTTCCTAATTCTGCAAATCTTCACTGAGGCTTCATGGAGGTGCTGGCATAGCAACAGTAAAAGGTGTTGCCGTGACCCAATTGGATGACCCCATTGGCCAAAAACCATAGAATATTGTGGAAGGTCTCGGGTGAGGTGGGGATGAAAACAAATGCACCTGGAAGCCAGCACCCCAGTGAAAACTCGCAGTGAGATTCGTGGCAGAATACCATGTAGCACCCAAGGACACCCAGGAGAAGATTTACTCTGACCTGCAAGACCCACCTTCATGAAAGAAGCTAGTCCTACGTGGAGAGGAAGGAGATTCCATGGCATGAAGTTTATATCTTGATCCCTTTAAACAGAATGGGCGATGGGTGCTCCCAGTGGTTAGCATTGTGTGGTTATTGCCTGGCTTGACAGGCACTGGCACATACTAAATTCTAAAGAGGATTGTTGGAAATGTGCGCAAGATTGACTGACAAAATATTTTGCCTCTTGTCCTGGGAGTGATCTCACCACCAAATATCAACACTTCTGGCTGGAAATGTCAGCTGGCCAAAGTGGGATGTGAGGGGCAAATGTCAGACAATCTGCCACTTATCCAAAACAAAAGGAAGGACTTGCATTTAGATACAGTGCTTTGCATGGCCACCTGACACTTCATAATCAATGAAGCACTTCTTAAAGTGTGGTGGATTTTGCAATAAAGGAAACACAGCAACAAATTTGCTCGTTCTAAACTCCCAAATACAGCAATGTGAGAAGAGTCAGCTAATCTGCTGTGGTTATGTGGATGTCAGAACAAATATTAACCAGGGCTGTAGTGAGTGTAATGAGGTCAGACAGTTGAACCTCAGAATACGAGTTCCCTGATTGGGGCTGTTAATCTAGTCCAATCAGGGGTCCTACCTGTCAGATAAGAATAGGAGTGTCTGGGCAGCATGGTGGCACAATGGTTAGCACTGCTGCCTCACAACGCCAGAGACATGTTCAATTCCTGCCTCAGGCAACTGTCTGCATGGAGTTTAAACATTCTCCCAGTGGCTGCGTGGGATTCCTCCGGGTGCTCCGGTTTCCTCCCACAGTCCAAAAATGTGCAGGTTAGGTGAATTGGCCATGCTAAATTGCCTGTAGTATTAGGTGTAGGAGTATGGGTGAATAGCTCTTTTAAAAAAAAAAGAATAGGAGTGTCTGGGGCAGCACGGTGGCACAGTGGTTAGCACTGCTGCCTCACAGCGCCAGAGACCTGGGTTCAATTCCCGCCTCAGACGACTGACTGTATGGAGTTTGCACATTCTCCCCGTGTCTGCGTGGGTTTCCTCCGGGTGCTCTGGTTTCCTCCCACAGTCCAAAGATGTGCAGGTGAGGTGAATTGGCCATGGTAAATTGCCCATAGTGTTAGGTGAAGGGGTAACTGTAGGGGAATGGGTCTGGCTGGGTTGCACTTCGGTAGGTCGGTGTGGACTTGTTGGGCCGAAGGGCCTGTTTCCACACTAAGTAATCTAATCTAATCTAATCTGCTCTGACTACTCTTCCCTTAATAAAATGAAAAAAAGAATAGGAGCATCCTTTCTTCCTGGTGGTGGAAAGTGAATAAAGATTTGTGCACCTTGTGTCTCACTGCATCTCACACCTGCACACACACAACATGGGTGCTGGGGAAAGAACAAGCACTACAGCAGTTAGGCGGCAGTGCGGGGGTTTAAAAAACAACAACAAATTAACAGTAGTAAAAAAAAGGAGCGTCAAACATCCTGTTCACTCTGAGAACTGCCTCTGAGGGATTGGATCAGTGTCAAGGACTCTCCATGTGTAAATAAAGGATGACTTGGAAAAAAAAAGAAAAAATAATAGGAGCGTCCTTTGTTCCTGGTGATGGAAAGTGAATAAAGATTTGTGCACCTTGTGTCTCTCACCTGCGCACACACAACATGGGTGTTGGGGAAAGAATAAGCAGTATAGAAAAACACAGGAGAGTCAGAGATTCTGTTCACTCAGAGCTGGTTCTGTGGCAGCTGGATCAGTGTTATGTGCTGTGCATGGCTAAGTAAAAGGTGACTTGCTGATGGGATACCAGCCTTCGTAGAGTTATTTCAGTTATTCTCAATAATAGTGACCATAAAATCATAAAAGCCCACCTGGTTCACTCACTCCCTTTCGGGAAGGGAAATCTGCCATCTTTACCCAGTCTGGCCTACATAGACCCACAGCAAGGTGGTTGACCCTTAACTATCCTCTGAGCAATAAATGCTGGCCTAGCCAATGATCCCATGAATTTATAATAATAATAAAAACAATTGGCTGTAGAGCTCTCTCTGGTTCCTCAAGAATGTTCTGTCAATGATGCCCCTCCATAGGGGAGATTATGGTCTAAAGAGAAAAATAATAGGAGCGTTGTTTCTTCATGGTGGTGGAAATTTGAATAAAGACTTGTGCACCACTGCGTCTCACACCTGCGCACACACAACATGGGTGCTGGGGAAAAATATAAACACTACCGCATTTAGGCTGTAGTGTGGGGGTAAAAAAGAAATAAACAGCAGTGTCAGTGGGTTCTGAGGCAAAAAAGTAAAAAAAAAAACAGGGGCATCAGGACTTCTGTTCACTCTGAGGGAGCTGGACCAGTGTGGGAAGGACTCTCTTCTTGATTGTTTCAGAAGGGGGACCTGATTCTGGTACAAGCTGGCCCACAGCCAGTGACAGAGAAACAAAAGAATAGGAGTGTCATTTCTTCCTGGTGGTGGAAATTTGAATAAAGATTTGTGAACCTTGTGTCTTTCACTGTGTCTCACACCTGCACACACACACAACTCTGAGGGAGCTGGACCAGTGTGGGAAGGACTCTCTTCTTGATTGTTTCAGAAGGGGGACCTGATTCTGGTACAAGCTGGCCCACAGCCAGTGACAGAGAAACAAAAGAATAGGAGTGTCATTTCTTCCTGGTGGTGGAAATTTGAATAAAGATTTGTGAACCTTGTGTCTTTCACTGTGTCTCACACCTGCACACACACACAACATGGGTGTTGGGGGGAAAAAAATGAACAGGAGTCTCAAAAAAACCAGAGGGTCAGACATCCTGTCATTCTGAGAACTGGCTCTGAGGGAGCTGGATCAAGGGCTCTCCTCCTTGAAGGTGTCTCAGGAAGGGGACTGTCCCTGGACCAGCTTCTCCATATTCAGAGAGTTCTGAGAAGGACGGAAGAAAGAGGAAGAAAGAAGAAGGAAGAAGAAGAAGAGGAGGGAGAAGAGGAAGAAGGAGGCAGAAGGAGGTGAGAGCTACAGCTTTTGGAGCTACAGCCTGGCCCTCACCCAGGTCAAGGGAGTGTTGTTGCTGACATGGGGCCCACTCCCACTGCTGGTCTCTGGGACCCCACCCGAACCTGCCTCAGCTGCTACTGCCTGGGACTCGCCTTGGGCCTCTCCCAGGACACCCACCGCTGCTGCTGTTAGAGGCCCACCTCCACCGCTGCTACCCGGGACTAAATTTTGGGGTTGCCGGGGACTTGCCTTGGGGACCCTCCCCAACAGGTCTGCCCCCACCACTGCAACCAAGGGCCTGCCTGTGACTTGCCCGAGGCCTGCCTCCAGCACCGCTGTTGCCTGAGGCCTGCCTCCACCATTGCTGCCTGGGATTCGCCTTGGACCCCTCCCCACAACCTCCACCACTGCTGCTGCTAGAAGCCCACCTCTATCGCTGCTGCCTGGGACTCGCCTTGGGCCCCTCCCCAGGACCTCCACCACTGCTGCGACCCTCCCAATACCTCCACTGCTGCAACCTGAGGCCTGCCTCCACCTGCTGCTGCCACTGCCTGAGGCCTCACCTGGACTTAACAACACAGCTGGTTCCTGGGGCCTACTAACATTCAGCAGCACAGTATGGCGAGTCCCAAAATTGCAGGACCCAGCCGCACCTACGCCGGGGTAGCCGCTGCCTTAGAGGCGGCTGCTCCAACCCCAGCTGCAACCCAGACCTCCTTCAGGCACATGACTAAACGCCTGGGGATAAAGGCCTATCCACACCAACATGACCATCGAGGCCTGCAGCAAGGCTGTGGCTAGTGTGGTCGGCCCAGTGGCCATTGTCGCTGCGGCCAGGATGTACGGGAAGGCCGTCTTTTTCCTAAAGCCGTGGAGAGGGGGCTCACTGTGGGCGGGACACATCTGCCCATCGACCCTTTGGAGGTTACGGCCCAGATGGTCGTGATCTCCAATGTCCTGCCCTTCATTGCCAGTGAGCTCCTTCTTGCCCACCTCAACACCTTGGGGGAGATCTGGTCGGGTTCCAACCACTCCTGCTTGGTCTCAAGGATCCTGCCCTCTGGCACATATACTCCTTCCGACACCAGGTGTTCATTTGCCTGGCCCAGGAGGAGGTCACCGAGGGCTCGCTTACCCTCCTCCACAAGGGCGCAGCCTAACGTGTCTTCTGGATGACGGACGGCATGCAGTGCCACCTGTGCTGCGAGGTGGGACACATAAGAAAAAACTGCCCCACCCAGAAGGCTGCCCAGCCCACATTAACAGCTGAGGGTGGCGTCACCGCACCCACTCCCCCTCCCCCGAAGTCAACACCACAAGCCCCGGCAGCGGGGGCTAAGCCAGAGGCTTCCAATGCCTCAGCCTCTGGCAGGGAGGGGGTGAGCATCCGGCCAGCTGGAAGGCACTCAAGACGACTCAATGTGCCAGGCCCGCCCACAGGGAAGACCACCCTGTCACCTTCCCCTACAACTAGCTAAAGACCTGCCCCACCCCAGCACAACAATGCCCCCACGGCCATGCCAGCATCACCCCAGCGTGAGAACCCTGACCCCCAAATCCATACCTGATCCCAGTCTTACTGCACCCATTGACCCCTCAACCAATCCCTGCCCCGTTACAGAAACCCCTGGAGCTTCAACACCTGCTCCTAGTACTACAACACCTGACCCAGGGGCCCCTGAGCCCAAGCCCTGCCACACCCTGGTACTAACCTGGGGGGAACCATCGCTGCCTCACCTCCTGCAGCAACAGTATCTCTGGGCCTCAGAGAGGGAACTGAGACCCTGTCCCGCCCACCTATACTTGATAAACCAGGGGTGGGGCAGGAAGTGACACACCTGGCCCTCCCCATGCTGGCCCCGCCCCACCTTCCCCCAGCCAATAGTATTCTGGGAAAGGTGACCTCGGGTCCCATGACCACCAAGGTGGGCGGGGAGGAAGAAGGCCCACAAATTCTCCCCTGCTCGCTGGGGAAGAGGTGCTGGCCCTTGGAGGAGAGAGATATCCCAGTACCACTGCTCCTCTCCACGGGAAGAGCCTGTGGTATTTCTTGCCTGTCCCGCACTGTGGCCTGACCTGCCCAAACCCCCAGGGGCTACAGCAGGACCTTCTGCTGCTATAACTCCACTGGCCCCTGGGGAGGACTTTAAAGGCCGCATGGGCTGTGGTGCGGGTGACAACGATGAACTCTCTGCTGGCTCATTGACTGGTGGAGGGGAGGAAGGTGTTATCATCGCTCCTCCCTCCCAGACTGTTTTTCCGGGTGCCTTGGCTCTGGGGGAGGACCTTTTCCCCGAGGAGCTGGGCGTCCCGGTGTCGGGAGAGGAGCGGGGCCCTGAGCCTCTGCCGCCCGGCGACCCGAACTCGGGGCGTTCTGGGAAAGAGTGCACTGAGGAAGGTACTGCTAGTGACCCTGGGGTGGGGTCGCTGGGGGTTGAGGCCAGTTGGCGGTGCTGGACTAACCCCCATTCTCTCGGTGGGGGAGGGGTCGAAGGAGGGGTTGGTGACCGAGGGCAACCTCCCAGACAAGGGTTTGGAATCGGTGGTGGACACTGGGGATGACGTGGAGTCTGTTTCAAGTGACATTTGTGAGTCCCAGGTGCCCCCTACCGATCTCCCCCTCATTCCCCTCAAGGAACTCCCGGAGTTTGTCAAGGAAGCTGAGTCGCCGGGATAGAGCCCAATAGGTGCTCGACCGCTGGAGCTCCTTTGAGAGAGTTTACTGGTCGGCCCACGCTGCGGGCCAGGCGCCTGGGTTCGACGTGAATGAGCGAAAGCGAGTTGGGAACTTCCTGGGGACACTTCAGGTGAGGGTGAGGGACTTCTGTGCCCCTCCCTCGTCCTCTCAGTAAATGTATATGGTTTTTGACTGTTCTGGTGGTGGTTGCACAATGCTTCCAACATCAAGGCAACTATAGCCAGCCTCAACATCAACGGCAGCAGAGAGTCACAGCGTAGATTCCAGACCTTCTCGGCCCTTCAGGATGGGAGGTATGCAGGTGTGCTTCCTGCAAGAAACCTACACTACCCCAGGAGACGAAGCCACCTGGCTCCTGGAGTGGTGAGGCTGGGGGGAGGGGGCTACATGAGTCCCCTCTCCCGCAGATCTGGTGGGGTGGCTATCTTGTTGGACCCGCATTTTCAGCCGGAGATCTTGGGGGTCATGGAGCCTGTGCCAGGCCGTTTGCTTCACCTGACGGTTCAGCTGGGGGGGGGCGCGGTGCTTCATTTGGTGAACGTCAATGCTCCCCCGGCCGGGCCGAGGCAAGCGAGCTTCTTCGGAGAAGTGTCCGCTCATCTCGCCTCCATCGAGAGCCAGTGTGTCGTCCTCGGGGGAGATTTTAACTGCGTCCTCGAGGACAGGGATCACGGCGGTGCCCGCACTGGTTGGGCATCGGGGAGGAGGTTGGGGGACTGGGTCAAGTCCTTCGACCTGGCGGACGTCTAGCAGAATCTCAATCCTGACTCCATCACCTTCACCTTCGTGAGGCCTGGGGTCGGATCGTCCAGAATCGACCGCCTGTACGTTTCGCGGGCATATGCCTCCTGTTTTCTGACTGCCTCCACGTGGCAGGTGTCGTGCATGGACCATCCCCTGGTGTGGGCGGAACTCCTTCCATTCGGCGCCAGGCTCGGCTACGCGTACTGGCACTTTAACAACCTGCTGCTGGAGGACGAGCGGTTCTGGGGCTTGTTTAATTGTTTCTAGACTGGCTGGAGAAGGAAGAAGGAAAGCTTCCCCTCCCTGAGGCTATGGTGGGACGTGAGCAAGGCTCACGTCCGCATTTTCTGTCAGGAGTACGCGAGGGGTCAACAAAGAGGCGGAAATCCAGGATCGGGGAGTTGGAGAAGGAGATACTCGACCTGGAGTCACGCCTCAGTCAGCCCGACGCGGACCCGGCCCTGCGCGGGGTTTACGAAGAGAAGAAGGCCGCGCTCCGGGACCTGCAGCTCGTCGGGGCTCGGGGCGCGTACGTGAGGTCGCGGATCCAGCTCCTCCAGGACCTGGACCGCGGCTCCCACTTCTACTCGCTGGAAAAAAGGCATGGCACCCGTCAGCAGCTCCTTGTGCTGCTGGCCGATGATAGATCCCTCGTCTTGGATCCCTAGGGTATCAAGGCCCATGTCCGAAACTATTACACAGCTCTGTTCTCTCTGGATCCGTCCAGTGAGGATGCTTGCAGAGTTCTGTGGGAGGACCTGCCGCAGCTCGGCTCGGAGGACACCAGAAGGCTCGACGCTCCCGTCACCTTAGAGGAGCTGACCGGCGCCCTCGACTGGCTCTTGAGGGGCAAGTCCCCGGGGCTGGACGGGCTGACTGTGGAGTTCTTCAGGGCATTCTGGGACATCCTGGGGAGCGACCACGCACAGGTCCTGGAGGAGTTCTAAATGCCAGAGAGCTGCCCCTTTCTTGGTGCAGGGCAGTTATTGTCCTGCTGCCAAAGAAGGGGGACCTTCGTTCTTTGAAGAACTGGCGTCCGGTCTCCCTCCTCAGCACGGACTACAATATCTTCGCCAGGGTGTTGTCTTCTTGCCTGGCCTCCATGCTGGCCCACATGATTCACCCGGACCAGTCCTACACGGTCCCAGGCCGGAGGATACATGATAACGTCCACCTGGTCCGGGACCTAATCCATTTCTGTCAATGGGCTGGTCTGCCGAGGAAGCATTCGACAGGGACGATCACGAGTACCTGCTCGGGACTCTGTGGGCATTCGGGTTCGGGATGCAGTTCGTCGCCCGGATCAGACTTTTGTATGCCGCCGCAGAGTGTCTGGTTAAAGTTAACGGGTCCCTGACGGCACCCCTTCGCTTCAGGAGAGGAGTACGTCAAGGCTGCCCCCTGTCCGGCCAGCTGTATTCCCTGTGCGTGGAGCCTTTCCTGCGTCTCTTGCAGAGGAGGTTGTCGGGGCTGGTTCTCCGCGGCCTGGGCACGAGGGGTGGTCCTCTCGGCCTACGCCGACAATGTGCTCCGCACTTTCGCTGACCTGGGGAGGATGCGCGAGTGCCAGACCGTGTACTCTGCAGCCAGGATCAACTGGGCCAAATGTTCCGGCCTACTAGTCGGTCCGTGGCGGGTGGACTCTCTGCCGGAGGAATTATAGGGGTTTAGCTGGTGTACCACCCATCTCCTCTACCTGGGGGTCTACCTCAGCCCGGCTGAGGAATCCTGGCCGGTGAACTGGCAGGAGCTGGAGGCCAAAGTCTTGGCTCGCCTAGGCTGCTGGACAGGACTGCTCCGAGTGCTATCTTACAGGAGTCGAGTGCTGGTCATAAACCAGCTGGTGGCTGCCATGCTGTGGTACCGGCTGGTCACTTTGGTCCCTTCTTCTGGTTTTGTCACTGCCATCCTGAGAACGTTGGTCGACTTCTTCTTCTGGGACAAAAAGATGCACTGGGTCGCTTTGCAAGTTCTGAGTCTCCCTATTGAGGAGGGCGGTCAGTCGCTGGTGTGCGTCCGCACCCAGGTCACGACGTTCCACCTTCAGACCTTGCGGCGATACCTTTACGTCGAGCCTCCTCCTAGGTGGTGCGCCCTGGCGATGTATTTTTCCGCCAGCTGCATAACCTCAACTACGGCACGCAGCTCCTGTTCATCGACCGTAACGGTTTGGAGGTCGCCCTCAAGACGCTGCCTGTCTTTATCAGGACCTGATCACTGTCTGGAACCTGGTCGAACCGCGTCGCGCCCACCCTCCGGCAGGAGTAGCGGCTGTCGTCAGGGAGCCATTGCTCAGGAATCCGCACCTCTGTACTCGCAGGTTCGAGTGGCTGTCAGAGGGGAGGGCCGTGGCAGCAAGGGTGACCAGGGTCAGGGACGTGCCGGGGGCCTGGGCTGGGCGCTGCCTCAGGACATAGCGAGCAGGGCAGCCGTAGACCTCTGGTATGTGGCCACTGCCATCCGACCCCTTTAAGGCGGTGCTCGGACCCGATGTAGTGCACCAGTTGGAGGACGCTCAGGTGTGCGGTGGGATCCCGTCTGCGCTCACCCCAGCCCGCACAGAATTTCAAATTGGCCCCAAGGTCCTGTACTTCCCGCGGGAGCCTGTGCCCCACAACCTAAGCCACCACCGGAATTTTAATTTTGTCCTTTTTAAGGACGTAAAAAGGCAGGCCCTGTATCGACTACTGCACACTGTCCACCTGTTCTCCCTCCTCCACTACCCGGACACTCCTTGGTGTGCCCATTTGCCACCGGGCAGTGGAGCTCCTGCGTAGAGAGCCCTCCACTGGGATTCCTCCCCTTTCTCTCGGGGATCTGGGGTGGAGGGTGCTGCACGCAGCAGTCCCCTGCAACTGCAGATTGTGGTGGTTCACGGACCCCCAGCCCAACTGTTTGTTCTGTGGCGCTTCGTAGTCCGTGGATCATGTGTATATTGGGTGTGGGCGTTTGCACTCCCTTTTTGATTTTCTCAAAAACCTCCTCCTCTGCTTTTCACTTCACTTCAGTCCCACGCTCCTGATCTTCGGGCATCCGGTACGCAGGAGGGACCGCAGGTCTGAAGACCCTCCTCGGGGGTCTGCTCCTGGGCCTGGCCAAACTGGACATCGACAGGTCCAGACAGCGGGCCGTGGAGGGGGTCGTTAGGGCCGACTGCCTGCCCCTCTTCCGCGGTTATGTTAGAGCCCGGGTGTCTCTGGCGAAGGTGCACGTGGTAGCCACCAACACCCTTGAGCCATTCAGGGAGAGGTGGGCACTGTAGGGAGTGAAGTGCATTATTTCCTCCTCCAACTCTATTTTGATTTAATCCCTGATTTAATTTCACAGTTTGGTCCCACAGCATTGCCGTTTGACATGAAGGGCACTGCTTGTCACTGGTGTTTCTTTTCTTCCTGGTCGTGAAAATTTGAATAAAGATTTGTACACCTTGTGTCTCTCACTGTGTCTCACACCTACACACACACAACATGGGTGCTGGGGAAAAATATAAGCACTTCCACAGTTAAGAGGTAGGTGGGGGGGAGGAAAAAAAAAAACAGGAGTGTCAGACATAATCTCTACTCTGAGAGCTGGCTCTTCAGGAGCTGGGTCAATGTCAAGAACTCTCCACGTGCAATAAAGAGTGACTTTAGGATGGGACACCATTCCCAGTGAAGATAAGATATAATGAAACTAGAATGGGTTCAGAAAAGATTTACAAGAATGTTGCTAGAGTTGGAGGCTTTGAGCTGTCGGGAGAGGCTGGAAAGACTGGGGCTATTTTCCTTGGAGCATCGAAGGATGTGGGGTGACCTAAGAGAAGTTTATAAAATCATAGGTAGGGTGAACAGT
Source organism: Chiloscyllium plagiosum (assembly GCF_004010195.1). Classification (NCBI taxonomy): domain Eukaryota; kingdom Metazoa; phylum Chordata; class Chondrichthyes; order Orectolobiformes; family Hemiscylliidae; genus Chiloscyllium; species Chiloscyllium plagiosum. The sequence continues at coordinate 32,994,235 of NC_057712.1, forward strand.
CAAGGTCTTTTCCCCAGGGTGGGAATCTAGAGGGCATAGGTTTAGGTCGAGAGGGGAAAAATTAAGGGGCAACGTTTTCACACAAAGGGTAGTGTGTGTATGGAATCAACTGCCAGCGCCAGAGACCTGAGTTCAATTCTTGCCTCAGGCAACTGTCTGTATGGAGTTTGCACATTCTCCCCGTGTCTGCGTGGGTTTCCTCCAGGTGCTCCGGTTTCCTCTCAGTCCAAAAATGTGCAGGTCAGGTGAATTGGCCATGCTAAATTGCCTGTAGTGTTAGGTGAGGGGGTAAATGTAGGGGAATGGCTTGCTCTTCGGAGGGTTGGTGTGGACTTGTTGGGCCGAAGGGCCTGTTTCCACACTGTAGGTTATCTAATCTAAAAAAGAAGTGGTGAAGGCTGGCACAATTACAACATTTAAGAGGCATCTGGGTGCGTACATGAATGGGGAGGGAAGTCGCTTGGAGGATATGGGCCAATTTAGGATATCTGGTCAGCATGGATGAGTTGGAGCGAAGAGTCTGTTGCTGTGCTGTACAACTCTATGCTCTATGGCATTGCAGGATAATTCCCCTGCTCCTGTCTGGAAAAGAATGTCACTGAGTATTTTAGGAACAAAGGGAATCTCTTCTGCTATCTCACTCAATGAAATGGCAGCGCGTATGACAGTGCACCACCCCCTCAGTATTTCAGTCCAGGGTCAGCTATAATTATTGTGTGGAGTGGGACTTGAACTCAGATCTTCATGACTCAGAGGCAACAGCCAACACATAAAACATACTTTAACACATAAAACATACTTAAAGTATAAAGAAAAGTTCATTTTGTTTTGTTATAATCCACTGCTCTGGAAAATATGTGTGGAAGCTGGTGGGCATTTTCCACTCTTCAAGTATATGTGCTGGGGTCCACGTCCAGCTGAATTTTCCAGCTGATGACTGCAGCCGTACAGACTGGGCGTGTTCTGATGCAGTGTTTGTGTTGCAGGGAGCAGGGCATTCCCAGCGGTATATGGATGCTGCTCCAGCATCAGTTCATCAGCATCACATCGCTCCTTCAGTCATTACCGGGGCTTTTCTCTTTTTAAAAAATGTACACAACTTCATTTTTTTCCATAAATGCCTTTTATTGACCATCGTATTGAAAGAGTCGGGTTGAGTGACTCGGCTGCTGTCTGTACGTGTGTGTGGCTGGGAGGCAAGTCCATGGGGAACGTACCTTCGACCATCAAAGAATGTCTGAGTACCGGGGCGAAGATGGACTGGTTCTCCATTGGAGACACCTCCGTCCCATTAGGGCTACAGGTAAGATGCACCAAGTCACCATTAGCTAATCTCCAGCTTCCGTTAACTCTGTGCGCCCTGATGTCAACACTTAATGTACTCAGAATAATTGCATATCAAAGATTAATGCAAAACTGACAACTAAAAAAGCCAACCTCGTTCACTGAGCCACATATACACCTTTCATCTTGCGAGGGATGTGTTAAGAGGGGGTGGGGGAGGATGGAAGATATGCTGGTGTGTCGATAATTTATGCCATAATTGCTTAATTATTATACCTTTTGTGTGAATGAGTTGGGTCAATCAGTTTTATTGAGCTAAGTAAATCATTTCAGTTGCTGTTATGAATTGCAAGAGGGGATCCTGGTGTGCAAGAAATAATGGGTATGGTCAGGAGGCAATCATTTTTCTCTGGTTTAACTGCTCACTTAGCCTACAGTAATGCCAGAATGGTTAACAAACTGATAACCTACAATGTAATGAAATTAGCTTGATAGTGATAGCCATTGTTCTAAGGTTGGGAAACGATAATTGTAAGAAACTACTTGAAATATCAGTGCTATTTCTCAGAAACAGCAGGAACTGAAGGGATTTAATAGTCCAGCAAACATTTTGCTTTGAAACACAATTTGAAGGTACTTTTGAAATCACTGTTGAATGACTGATGTGTTTTGTGTGGTAAAACTCTTCTATTCTTATGAGCTCATCAAAATAAAACCAGCTAAAACAAAAACAAATTTGCATTAATATTTTGTTGTCGTTTGTTTTCATGTGTTCACAGTAATGCATATTAATATTGATCCTTCTGCTGCCTTCCCAATTTTAGACTGAATATCTTTAATCAGAATTGCAAACTGGTTTAGAACAGAAAATACTTGGATGTCACATTTGATTTCTGTACAGATGGAAAGGATTCAGTGGAAGTCATGAGCACAAGCTACCATTGCAAGCTTTATCTGACCCCCCTGGAGGTAGCTAAGCTTGAAAACTGCAGCTTTGACTTAAAGCTGGATGCTTTGCTATGAAAATCTGCCCAATCTTCATGTAAAATGGTGTACATCATTTGAAGCAAAAATGTAACGATTTACAGTCCAATCAATCTGTGTGGTTTCTTCATGAAGTGAAAGCAAGCATGTCCATCTACTACATAATTTACAAGATTTGTGGTATTTACATGAAATATTGTTACATGTCTGAAAACTATAAATAAGGTATTACTCTTTTGTTAAAATTCCATATCATATAGTGCAGAATAGATTAAGTAAAGCTTAATATTTATAGAGTCATAGAGATGTACAGCATAGAAACAGACCCTTCAGTTGAACTCGTCCATGCCGACCAGATATCCCAACCCAATCTAGTCCCACCTGTTAGCACCCGCCCCACATCCCTCCAAACCCTTTCTATTCATACACTCATCCAGATGCCTTTTAAATGTTGCAATTGTACTGGCCTCCACCACTTCCTCTGGCAGCTCATTCCATACACATACCACTCTCTGTGTGGAACAAGTTGCCCCTTAGGTTTCTTTTATATTTTTCACCTCTCGCCCTAAACCTATGCCCTCTTGTTCTGGACTTCCCCACCCCAGGGAAAAAAAAAACTTTGTCTATTTATTCCATCTATGACCCTCATGATTTTGTAAACTTCACCCCTCAGCCTCCGACGCTCCAGGGAAAACAGCCCCAGCCTGTTCAGTCTCTCCCTATAACTCAAATCCTCCAACCCTGGAAACATCCTTGTAAATCTTTTCTGAACCCTTTCAGATTTGCTTTCCCAAAATGCAGCACCTCGCATTTATCTGAATTAAACTCCATCTGCCACTTCTCAGCCTATTGGCCCATCTTATCAAGCTCCCGTTGTAATCTGAGGTAAGACTTTTTGATGTCCACTTTCAATTTTGGTGTCATCAGCAAACTTACGAACTATACCTCTTACGCTCACATCCAAATCATTTATATAAATGATGAAAAATAGAGGACCGAGCACCATTCCTTATGGCATTGTGCTGGTCACAGGCCTCTTGTCTGAAAAACAACCCTCCACCCCCACCCTCTGTCTTCTACCTTTGAGCCAGCTCTGTATCCAAATGGTGAGTTCTCCCTGTATTCCATGAGATTTAACATTGCTCACCAGTCTCCCATGGGACTGTTTAAAAAAAAGAAGGAAGCATATGTCAAGTATAGACAGGATAGGTCGAGTGAATCCTTACAAGAGTATAAAGGCAGTAGGAGTATACTTAAGAGAGAAATCAGGAGGGCAAAAAGGGGACATGAGATAGCTTTGGCAAATAGAGTTAAGGAGAATCCAGAGGGTTTTTACAAATACATTTAGGACAAAAGGGTAATTAGATGGTGTCGTTCACAATCTTTGGATATGTCAAAGTGCTTTGCAGCCAGTGACATGCTCTTGATGTCAGAGAGTCAAAGGAAGTTTACAGCATGGAAAAAGGCCCTTTGACCTACGTTCTCCATGCTGCCCTGTTTTTCAGTTAATTTAGTCCCATTTGCCTGCATTTGGTCCATTTCTCTCCATACGTATCCCATCCATGTACCTGTACAAATGTTTCTTAAATGACATCATAATACTTGCCTCCACCACTACCTTTCCGGACTCTGACCACCTTCTGTGTGGAAAAAAACGCTTCCCTCTGAACTGTTTAGTATCGCTACCATCTCACCTTAAAACCATGCCCTCTAGTTTTAGACTCCTCTCCCATGGGGAAAAACTGTTGGCTATTTACCTTATCTATGCCTCTCATGGTTTTGTAGACCTCTATAACGTCACCCCCTCAGTTTCCTACACTTCAGACAAAAAATCCCAGCCTATCCAGCCTCTCCTTATAACTCAAACCTTCTAGTTTAGATGACATTGTAGTAAATCTTTTTGTAGTCACTAATGCAATATAAGGAACACAGCAACCAATTTATTCATGTAAACTCACACAAATGTGATAAAGATCAAATAATCTGTTTTTTTTGAGATGTTGCCTGAGAACTAAATAATGTGGGATCTTTTACATCTATCTGAGAGATCAGTGTCGCATTTAATCTGAATAAAGGCATCTCTGACAGTGTATCAGTCCCTCAGTACTGCACTGCAGCTTTGATTGTTGTGTGCACATTTTAACTTGGCACTTGAACCTACAACCTTGTGAACTGAAGCAAGATTACTAGTAATTGAGCCATGTTTGACACTTTAGAGGAATATTGGCTTTGAAGTTTCATGACTGCACGGAATTTCAGAAACAGGTGAAGATTTGCTGAATAGAACTTTGGCTTTTGCTTCAATCTGAAACTTCTTTTAACCCCTAGAACAATACAACACCAGCCCTTCCTGAATTTGTAAAGATCGTTGAGGTTGGACCTAGGGATGGCCTCCAGAATGAGAAGGTATGGTTACTGTATCATAACAGAATATTGAATACCGTAATTTGGAGTATGTTATAGTTTGAGTGTAATAGACTTATTTAATGAACCTATAACCAAGGAAAGCAACTGTGTCATAAATCCTTCTTTAATTTATCTTAAACATACCTTTGCTTTTATTATTCTGGTGAAACAATTTCAAAACTAGGATTGTTGGATTTTTATTTTGCAAGAGCATTAAGAATTATGGAAGTAACACAGTGAGATGGAGTTACAAATCAACCATGATTTAGTTGACTAGCTGAATAAATTGACTGGCTTGTGGGACTAATTGACTTATTCCCGTTCCAACTAACCTTTCAACTTTTATTTAGAAGGTGACAGAGAGACCTCGAACTGAGGTGAGTTGACTGACTCTCTGCTGGATGTAAACATTCAAAATGTTTGTGGAATGGGTAAATAATAACTTCACAGCAAATTTTCTCTTGGGCAGTTGAGCATTAGGTAGTCAGTTGGTTGGACAGAATGCATGATGGAAATTTGATAACACTCTACATCCTGTTTGTTAACAGTGTGCAATGTCCACACTACCTGGCATCAAACTGTTTTCATGCCGCATTCTGATGCCGAAATAGGCAAGTGCATTTCATCATGTGACAATATACCATGCCAATCAAGGTCGATCCCTGGTTTGTGTGACTGAGGATGAACTCAGATACCACAATGTTTAGGGGCACATGATTAAGTAGGTGTGAAAACATTGAGATTCAGCTCCTAGTGAAGCAGCTTGTAAAGCAAAGCAATGTTTTATTGGAAAACCATAAAGAATTCAGGTATATTTTTCCAATACATCAGAGCACCATGTGCAAGCTCCCGAGTGTTCATTTGATTTATATTGTCACATGTACCTAGGTACAGTGGAAAGTTTTGTTTTGTGTGCAGATCATACCATACAAAGTGCATAAGGGTATTAGAATGAGGAAAACAATGTTATGGCTGCAGCGAAGGTGCACATGGAATGAGGTTAACATTAAATTTGAAATTTGAGAGGTCCATTAGAAAGCCTAATAACAGTGGGGAGAAGCTGTTCTTGAATCTGTTGGTACATGTGTTTAAGCTTTTGTATCTTCTACCCAAGAGATTGTAACCATGGTGGGACAGGTCTTTGATATTGTTGGCTGCCTTTCCATGGCCAAGTATAGATGGCGTCAATGGATGGATGTTTGACTTGTGTGATGGACTGGGCTGTGCTCACCACTCTCTGTAGTTGCTTATGGTCCTGGGCAGAACAGTTGCTGTGATGCATCTGGATAGAATGTTCGCTATTGGTACATCTTTAAAAATTGTTAAGAGTCTTTAGGGACACACCAAATTTTCTTAGCCTCCTGTGGAAGTAGACACATTGATGTGTTTTCTTGACGAAGTGTTAAACTTTGCATCCTCTTTAACAATGTTTCCATTAGCAAAGCACTTAGTCTCTTTTTGCTGTTTCTTCTATTGCATTGTCAGGAGCCTCCATTTGTTGGATAATCAGTAATAAACATTTCCAGAAGATTGGCCTTTTCATTTAAACTATTGTTCTAATCAACCTGTTCAGAGATGTTATTATTTGAATGGATTATTTTTAGGTGATTGTACCAACAGAAGTAAAAATCAAGTTGATCAACCTTCTATCAGAAACAGGATTATCTGTCATTGAAGCCACCAGTTTTGTCCCTCCAAAATGGATGCCCCAGGTATGTCAAAACATTTAATTTGTATGTGTAATAATTGCTAAGTTCTTTACAAAAGTGGTTGGATTTATTATGTTGGAAGAAGAATCAAGATTGATCGATGACATAGTCACACTGAACTGAGATTAACAGTCTCCAAATGTAGCCTGTTTCAAAAGAAATACAACACACATAAGAAAAGGTTGAAATGTGTGAATATATGAAAATTCAGTGCCTGTACGTCTGCCAACTAAGCACTGACAAGGCTCTGGTCTCTAAATAGTCTGGCCTCAGGCACACTGAACCAAGGATAAATCTACTTCCACCACGTTTAACATGCTGATTGATTTGTCAGTAAGCAATAGTCCACTTAATCCCCAAGCTTTGCGCAGGGACTCAGTCGGAGATTACACTTTGTTTGACTGTCAGGACATACTTTTGACTTTGTACAAGTAGGGAATAACAGATTGTAGCTCTTTGGGAATATTAATCATGAGAATTGTCAATGGGCCTGTTTACTTGTCAGTACATTTTTTGCATTATAAAGTCAACATCACCCTCTTAGTATGTGACACTGCAGGAGATTGATGAATAATTACTAAGACAGTAAATTAACTTGGGAGCATTGCGTTCAGAAGTAGGAGTACACCATTCAGTCTTCTGAGACTGTTCCACTATCCCATGTGCTCCCTCTTAAACTTTGATTTCCTTGTCCACTAAAATTCTTTTTAACACAGCCTTGAATAAATTCATTATTCAGTCTTCACTGTTTCTGTGGGAAAAGAATTCCACATATTCATGCCCTCTGAGAAGAACAAAATTCACTTCCATGTTAAAAGGAAGACATCATAATCTTAAACTACATCCCCTTGTTCCGGTCACTTCCACAAGATGAAATATCCTCCTGGTATCTACCTCATCAAAATCCATCAGGATCTTACATGTTTCAACAAGCTTATCTCTCATTCTTATAAACTCTGATGGATAAAAACACAAACTGTTCAGTGTTTTTTTCATAAGAAAGGTTCATCAGCCCAGGAATGAAGCAGATGAACCTTCATGAACTGTTTCTAAAGCAATTATGTCTTTGTTCAAAGAAGGAGATCAAAACCATACACACTCCTTCAGATGCCATCTCACCACAAACCTGTACAGCTGAAGGAAAACATCCCTATCTTTATATTCCAGTCCCCTTGTGATAAACAACATTCCATTTACCATCCTAATCACTTGTTGAATGTGCAAATTAAACTTTTTTGTGATTCGTGTATGAGGATGTTGATTTTCTATCTATCAAATGTATGTAATAATGTGGAAGTGCCAGTGTTGGACTGGGGGAGACAAAATTAAAAATCACACAACACCAGGTTATAGTCCAACAGGTTTATTTGGAAGTACTAGCATTCGGAGCGACGCTCCTTCATCAGGTGGCTGCAAAGTTGCTCCACAACCACCTGATGAAGGAGCAGCGCTCTGAAAGCTGGTGCTTCCAAATAAACCTGCTGGACTATAACTTGATGTTGTGTGATTTTTAACCTGATTAAATATATGGCATGGGAAATCGAGAGCAGCAGCCTGGACCCTGCAAACAGCATTTACTGAACGCTTCTCATCACTCCTCACATTTCTTGTTTAGTACATTCTCAAAAACAATGTGTAAACCAATCTATATTGACTGTTTAAAATAAAAACAGCATCATCATCCGGCACAAAATGGAAATATTTTCATGTGAAAACGTAAACATTACATGTGGGGGTTGTTCCAAAATGCGTAGCATCTCACTATGTAACATGTTTCGCTGATCCATTTCTTTTTAGTTTTAATATGTACATCTTTAAGAATCTGCTGGGAATCCTTAATACTGTTTCCTCAAGCTTTTCTAACTGATGCCAAGTGTTAAATCTGGAACGACGTTGCACTTTCTAGAAATCTCACATTTTCACTGTAAAGACATGGGCTGGACTCTCCTCTTTAGTGGAAAGCAGTCATGAGAGTGGATCCTGCTTACTCTTCCCTCTGGACCCTGGAACTGAACTAAGTTGTTTCCCAAAGCCAAATCACAGACTGTGCACAGGTGACAACCCCACCCCTCCATGGCATTTCCAAAGAGATGGGTGGGCATGTGAGAAAATGGAAGCTATCCTGAAGCTCGGTTAGAGGTTCGGAGACACATGTAGGGAAGTTATTGAAACCTCAATGGAGAGCGTCTCTGCTGACTCTGAGCTCTGGGCATTACCCTTTCTAGAGAAGATTGAATTCTGCCAATGAAGGTGTGGTAACTGGGGTCTAGTAACTTCCTCCACCAGCACTGAACCCTCCCAAAATTTCAACAGGTTGACATTTGCACTTTGGCATGGAGATGTGATGGTCTAAGAAAGGACACGAGAGGAAAATCAGGGTGGAATCCTTGTGTTTATGTTTTGGCTAAGTGCGAATCACGCAGGGTTTGCTGGTGTGGTTCCCTTTGTGAGGCCAAGCGAGTTTTCTCACTTAATTTTCCAAACTCAGCACATTTACCCTGATGGTGAGAATCACACTACATTTCCACCCAATCTTACAAAGTCATGGTCATCCCTGGCACCGGTACCACCTTCACGTGAGGCACCATGACAAACGTGTTCAGTCCAGAGCTTCCCTACACCATTCCTGACCTTCGTCTGGGACATGGCAGACTGGCAGAAATCCATGGTCTGGTTTGCTGCCATAGTCCTGGTGCTCCTGCTGACTGGATTGATGTACGGGTGGAACTTCCCCTTTCCCAGAATCAGTACTGGAAACCACGATACCAGGCCATGCCAGCCTGGCCCGAGGTTGCCAGCTCTGAAGCAATTTCAGCCATCTCGAGGAATGCCCAGCTTTGTAAGGCAAATGTCACATTCATCTCTTGGATATCTCTTATTCACTCTATTTCTGACACTGCACCCACCTCCCACCAATGCTAATGCTCTACCACTCTCAGTATTGCATGCAACATCATCCTACATTTACCCTCATCCATTCCAAAGTGCAACATTAACACACCTTCTGTACTGCCAACTCGCTTGGTCTATGACTCTGCACCAACAATAATAGCTCTGTTACCACTTCCATCTTCCATAATACCTACCTGTCTCACATTTCAGAAACAAAACAGCCCACAATAAAGGGGAAAGAGTCCCTACAGGTACTGGGCTTCTTATCAGTCTACTCTTCACCCCTTATGTGCAGATGATGCTGACTTTGGCTGCCTCTGAGCAGGGACTGGACTGGTATTAGAGCCTGCATTTGACTTACTGTACCAGGATTGCCTGAGCACAGGATATTCCCCTTGGCTGGATTGAGAATGGCTGATAATTGTGATAAGCCTCCTGGCTTTATGTCTGTGCTAAATGGCATAGCCCAACAGTAATAAAGTGAGACTAGTGTCTCTGATTGAGGCGGGAAAAGGTAAGGCAGGGATGCTGTGTATATCCAGGTAGACGGAGTGAGTGAATGCTGTGACAGTGAGTGAAGAACCCAGAGATGAAGTCTGAGCCAGTCCTTGAACTGGGTGAGTGCTGAGTGCACAGCATCCTTGCTGCAGCATTACAATGACAGTTGTAGTGTGGCATTGAAGTGGCGGAGCATCATGCAAGTGGATTAGAGACGTGCCATGAGGTTTATACAGGCTGGTACATTTTAGATGCCAATGTATGTGGACGTGGGGTATGCGTGGCCAGTGTCCATGCCTGAGAACTTAGTGCCTGGTGTCCAATATGGAGCTTATTTTGGCTCAAATAATGAATTGAACATGTTCTGGTTTCCATGTTGAGTTTTCCCAAAGGCTAGTTTGTATGGTAAAATCACAACTGTGGTGAGTTGACAATTCATAATTAACAAGCGATAATAAGCATTGGGAACTCGCTGCTCTCTGGTGAGAGTCTCACTTCACTGCTTGAGCAAAGTAGGGAAGTTGTGGCAAGGTGAACTTGATGTTGAGATGACAATGTCACCGCTCCTCTCACCAGAGCCCATGTCATTCAGAACCTGATTTGTTTCTGCCCTTATTGGGACAAGGAGGTAGTGGCATTTCTTATTGCTCTCTATCTTCATCTTCCCTGCCACTATTTATTGTTCCAGCCAAGACTGTGCAGGAGAATACATCTCAACAACTCTCAGTTGATATGATGTGTGAGGATGATGAATGCCAAGGGGGGTAATTTGACAGCATTCTTTTGATCTTGCTAGAATATTTAACACATGAAATAAGAGTAGGAGTAGATCAAATAACCATCAAAGCTGACACTGGGCTTGAAATCCACTTTATTTCCCACTCCCCATATTCCGTGTTCTACATTTTCTCTAGTTGATGCCTAAGCAGCAATTTATAAAGGTTCCGGAAACCCCCCTGTACTTTATACTCTGGGCCAATCACCATGAAATCATAAACAAAAACCAAAAGTACTGCAGATGCTGTAAATCAGAAACAAAAACAGAAATTGCAGGAAAAGTTCAGCAGGTCTGGCAGCATCTATGGGGAGAAATCAGAGCTAATGTTCTGACAAAGGGTAACTCGACCCAAAATGTGAAGTTTGATTTCTCTCCACAAATGCTGCCAGACTTGCTCCACTTTTCCTGCAATTTCTGTTTTTGATTATGAAATCATAGTAATGGTTGCCGACTGAAGGTGACCATTTGGCCCATTGAGTCGCTGCCCATTCTCTCAAAAGCAATTTATCTAATCTCCCTTCCTTCTCATTTCCTCATTTCCCTACAGCTTTATTCCCAAAGGTATTAACCAATTCCCTTTTATAAACCACAATTGGACCTGCCATCACCAGACTCTCGGGTACTACTTTCCAGTCTGAAAACACATGTTTACAAGCAGCATTTTCCTGAATTCCCTCATGTTTTGTTTTTTTTGCCAATCACTAAATTGTCCTTTTCAGATTCTTGACCTTTCCACCAATGAGAACAATTTCTCCCCATATCCCTTGATGACGAAAACTTCTATAAATCACTTCTGTGATGTCGACCAATCCAACCTCCCCAGTCTTAGATTAGATTCCCACAGGCCCTTCAGTCCAACAAGTCCACACCAACCCTCCAAAGAGTAACCCACCCAGACCCATTTCCCTCTGGATAATGCACCTAACACTATGGGCAATTTAGCATGGCCAATTCACCTGACCTGCACATCTTTGGACTGTGGGAGGAAACCGGAGCATCCAGAGGAAACTCCCGCAGACACGGGGAGAATGTGGAAACTCCACACAGACAGTCACCCGAGGCTGGAATTGAACCTGGGACCCTGGTGCTGTGAGGCTGCAGTGCTAATCTGTCTACATAACTGAAGTCCCTTGTCACTGCAGCCATTCTCAGGAATCATTCTTCAATCATCTCTTAAGGTTTGACATCCTTTCTAAAGTGTGGTGCCCAAAAGCAAACATAATGGACTCAATTGTAAACCCTGTGTTAGAGCTAAATGCTTGTCAATAGTAGAATGATGTTGACATCTCTGAAATCCGCAGGTTGGCCTTGAAGTGGCTGTGGGGTGGGGGGAAGGGTGTTGAGACTGTCACACACCTCCTTTTGGAATGTGTCTTTGCAAAGGAAGTGTGGAGGAAACTGCAGTGGTTTATACTGAGGTTTGCTGTGAGCAGTTCCATGACGCAGGAACTGCGTTCCCCGGGACACACACACACCGAGACAAACATCAACTGTGCCTGGAGGACCATTTAATAATTAAAAGTTTTGGAAAGAATTCTAAGGGATAGGATTTATGATTATTTGGCAAAGCATAGCGTGATTAGAGGCAGTCAGCATGGCTTTGTGAGGGGCAGGTCATGCCTCACAAATCCTATTGAGTTTTTTGAGGAGATGACACGATAGGTCGAGCAGTGGATGTGGTGTATACGGACTTCAGCAAGGCATTTGATAAGGTTCCCCATGGTAGGCTCATTCATAAAATCAGGAAGTATGGGATACAGGGATATTTAGCTATCTGGATTCAGAATTTGGTTGGCTGACAGAAGGCAGAGAGTGGTTGTAGATGGAAAGTATTGTGCCTGGAGGTCAGTGTTGAGTGGGGTCCCACAGGGCTCCGCTCTTGGGCCTCTGCTCTTTGTAGTTTTTATAAATGACTTGGATGAGGAGGTTGAGGGAAGGGTTGGTAAATTTGCAGATGACACAAAGGTTGGAGGTGCCGTCGATAGTATTGAGGGCTATTGTAGGCTGCAGTGTGACATAGACAGGATGCAGAGCTGGGCTGAGAAATGGCAGATGGAATTCAACCTGGATAAATGTGAAGTGATGCATTTTGGAAGGTCGAACTTGAATGCTGAATATAGGATTAAAGACAGGATTCTTGGCAGTGTGGAGGAACAGAGGGATCTGGGTATGCAAGTACATAGATCCCTGAAAGTTGCCACCCAAGTGGATAGGGTTGTTAAGAAAGCATATGGTGTTTTGGCTTTCATTAACAGGGGGATCGAGGTTAAGAGCCGTGAGGTTTTGCTACAGCTCTACTAGTCCCTGGTGAGACCACACTTGGAATGTTATGTCCAGTTCTGGTCACGCTACTATAGGAAAGATACAGAGGCTTTGGAGAGGGTACAAAGAAGGTTTACCAGGAGGCTGCCTGGACTAGAGGGCTTGCCTTATGAAGAGAGCTTGAATAAGCTCGGACTTTTCTCTCTGGAGAGAAGGAGGAAGAGGGGTGACTGATCGAGGTATGCAAGATAATGAGAGGAATGGATAGATTCAATAGCCAGAGACTTTTCCCCAGGGCAGGATTGACTGGTACAAGGGGTCATAGTATTAAGATATTAAGAGAAAGATATAGAGGAGATGTCAGAGGAAGGTGCTTTACACAGAGAGTTGTGAATGCATGGAATGCGTTGCCAGCGGTGATGGTGGAGGCAGAGTCATTAGGGACATTTAAGCGACTGCTGGACATGCACATAGATAGCTGTGAGTTGAGGGGTGTGTAGGTTAAGTTATTTTATTTTACATTAGGATTAACCCTTAGCACAACACCATGGGCCAAATGGCCTGTTCTGTGCTGTACTTTTCTATGTTCTATATTCTATGACACTGTTTGGTCTGCCTGAAACGTGTTGGTCTTCCAGAGCAAGGAGTTGACTTCAATTGAGTGTTGCAGACTTGTACATGTCACGGTCCAGGACTACGTGCTAAACGATGCACTTAAAGCCTGGGGCAGCTGTCGCCAAGATGCTGTTAGGAAAGGCCACTATCTGAGGTCTTCCTGCTGAAGGCAAATGGGAGTCTAATCAGTTATCAGACTCTCCCAGCCTGAAATGTCTAAATATTAGGATAGCATGTAGAAGAGAGGTCTTTGGTTTTGTGGACAAAGTCAAAGTTCCTTGTTTTGTTTATTTACTTGATAAGCAACTGTTCAGAACCAAAATGCTTTTCTGACAATGTATATATACAAAGAGATTTTTTATGAATAAAGTATATTTTTTGCAATTAAAAAAAGTTGACATCTCTAAAATTGTAGTAATCTTCTCCTTCGTCTTTCTGTAAACTCCATAATATATAGGTTTCCCAGTAATATTTTGTTGTGTAAGTATATAAACCATACACATATTTAATGATAATTATTTTAGACATCCATCATCTTTAGCCATTTACTCATCTTAGCTCAGGTATACCAGACTTCCCTCTCTTTACACAATGTTTACTTTTTGCCGTATTTATAAATTGCACATTTAATAGGAAATTGCTTGTGAACTGATCTGGGATTTATTTTAGTCTTTGGCTTAACGAGAACCATATTCCTGCTTACAAAAACACTTCACACATTCTGAAAGGATTGGGAATCATCTGTTTTAGTTCACATCACATATATTAGATTTCAACACCATTCCAGTTTTCTTCATTAATACTTAAAAAAAATGTGACTTTTAATAGTTTGGAGATGTCCAGGTTCATGCAAGTTATAGGGCAAAACTCCTAGCTATTTGATTTTTCAAAATGAAAGAGGCCATGCCTACAATCCTTGTAAGTTTGTTTACTTTCTTACATCCAATATAGGAGCAAGTATTGCAACTATACACTATATTGAATGATAAATAACTTTAATCTACTTATTTCACTTCGGATAACATGGCTTTAAATAAATTATGTTATATATAGAATAACAATACTCAGGGTATTTGGATAACTTGTTGACCAAATCCTATCTGTTAGATTCAAATACAATGACCTCTCAATAGAAATATCACAGTCTTACCATGGATTGGATCAACCCAGCATATGTGATGACCCTGTTTATTCAGTCTCTAAAATTATGATTTGTATTTAGTGAGCATATAGGTTGACTCATGCTTTTTGTCTACAATATGCTTTACTGATGTTAGTTATTGGGCTCAATATTTCACAAGTGCCTGTTTGACTTGACATAGCTATGAGCAAGGGGTCAAGCAGGTGAAACAGCTGCATTGTGGGATATGCAGTGTGATAGAAGCCAGGATTTCAAAGCTTGTATTCTATAAGACCAATTCTAATTGAAAATGGAAACTCAGAAAGGAAACTGAGAAAGGAAAATGATCCTTCCAGGTTTCTAAGGAATCTAAGACTGAAATTGAGAGTGGCTTTTAAAATGTGGGTTTAAAGCTATCTTTGTAGAATAAATTCCTTCAGCAAACCGTGCTGGATTGATTTAGTATAGAGTATCAATGTTATTTTCTTTCTTATGTAGGTGGTAACCATTTCAAAATAAATACTTCACATTGTATACTCAATATATATCACATGTTCCCTTTTCTTTTCTGGAAGGACTTTTTAAGGTTTCAAAAGTTGGTATATACAATGCAAGGACACATAACCATCAGAACTCAGGTGATGCTCCCAGTGCTGCAGTACAGGTAGGCTGAAGGTGATGGATGCTAGATCCAAATGATGGGAGTAAGCAAATATATAGTTACTGCAGTTGTTACTGTTGCTTGAAGGTATCATTGATGGATCTACACAATTCAGGTCAACGTTCGCAGAGTTGTGCAGGATCTGCAGTTGAGATTATTTTTGGTATAGACCAGCCCATAAGGAATAGGTTGTTGTGAGCTGTTGACAGCCAGGGTTTAGGCTAAATTCTCAAATATTTTGGAAGGAAGACAGAGTTTTAAAGGTCTTTGTGTTGCATGTAAGCTGAGTGGATGACTGACTTGAAAAGTGTGGCGCTGATAAAACACAGCAGGTCAGACAGCATCTGAGGAGCAGGAGAGTTGATATTTCAGGCATAAGTTCTTCATCAACATTCCTGATGAAGCGCTTATGCCTGAAACATCAACTCTCCTGCTCCTCGGATGCTGCCTGACCTGCTGTGCTTCTCCAGCGCCACCCTTTTCTCCAGCATCTGCAGTCCTCGCTTTCGCCTGGGTGGATGACTGAACCAGTTCATACGAGTTGTCTTAGTTGTATCTTCTATTTCATTTGTAATTTGTAGTTTATAATCAACTGAAGTTTTCCTGGTAATTCATGTTTAATATATGTTGGAAGTCACACAACACCAGGTTATAGTCCAACAGCTTCTTTGAAATCACAAGCTTTCGGAGTGCTGTTCATTCATCAAGTCACCTGGTGCCATGTGACCTCTGACTTTGTTCACCCCAGTCCAAAACCAGCACCTCCACATTATAATATATGTCGCTTCTATGTTAAGAATGAGTTGTTACCTTGGATAGTATTCAAGATGCGCTTTATTTGACACCTGTTTCCTGAAAAGTCCTTGTTTTAAATCATTGAGTCTTGTGGCTTCATTGTTTCAGTAAGTAACTGGGATTTATTGCTTTTTTTTAATAAGTCTCGACTGAGATTGTAACAGGGCAGTTTAAGACAAGCCCACACAGAGCATGTGGTGAATGACTGAGAGAGGTGGGTCTTCCAACAATACACATGAAATATGAAGCTGGTTTAAAGCTAAAGTCACAACATGTACTAATTCACCAAATGATAGTGCTGTAGCAAGGGAATTTGCTGTCAGTGAAGAACCAGTATGAAAATACAAAAGCACAAGAATGAGAAGCAGGAGTTGCCCGTCCCGTTCCTCAAGCTCTGCTATTCAATAAGATCATGAGCTGTCTGTGTCCTGAATTCCACATTCTTGTATGCCTCCAATAACCCTTGATGCTGTTGTCAATCTAAACTCGATCTGACTTTTGGAAGAAGGAACTTGCCCTGAAGCAGAACCTCAACATCAAATGCACCATGAGAAACAGCCACTGGCCTGATCTGGAATGGACTCTTGGACATTGTCAGAGACATAATTTCATCAATAGAAATACCTGTGCAGTGAAGTGGGCCAAATCAAACCCTGAGCCAGAGTGTGGCGCTGAAAGGCACAGTAGGTCAGGCAGCCAGAGAAACAGCTAGTTGGTGTAGCTTCCTTATTGAATGAAAAGAAACCACTTAAATATCTAGATGCCAAGTAACCACTTTCCAGCAGCTCATCTTCAGACAGTATTATTCACAATGGTCACATGGATGAAAGGGCCCTAATTTTGATATGCCCTGCAGCCAAGCAATGGAGTGGGAAGGTTCACAAATGTTCCTGTGAAAAACATTGGATATGAGAAATCAAAATTCATGGTGGTACAGGCCTGCATGGGTGATGGAACAATCTGTGTTACGTTTCAAATATCAAGCCACATTGAAAATGCATTTGTTCATTTCCACCAATGAAGATAGCATTATGAATCAATAATGTGTGGAATAGGCATGGTGCTGGTACATGGTGCTGGTACATGCAGCTTAGTCATGTGGAATATGTTCCAATCCCATAACATCAATGGGATTAAGAGGTGCCTGTGAAGACATAACACTCACATTGCTGTTATATCTGCAGGTCTAATGTGTAAAGTTCAACATTTGGATGTGTGCCTTGATTAGCCATTCAAGGCTGACGTCTATGCTGAATGGAATAGTTGGATGATTGACAGAGGATAGGACCTTCACGAGCAAGCAAGCATGCTGGCTCACTAAGTCTTTTGTGTGGTTTGATCATCAAATCTTGCAACGCTATTGGTGCACAAACCTTCACATGATTTTTCAAATAATGTAGCATATGGAATTGAATGGCTGGAAAGGAAGTTGATTTGTTGCGAAGGATAATTGTGAAACCAAAAGCACCACATTTGATTTGGACTGGGATCCTTATGATGACATCACAGCCAAAGTCAGAGTGAATGTAGCAAGCTCTAGATGGTATGCCAGAAATGATGAATTTGGAGGGTTTTAAAATATTTTGAATGGCGTTAAATGTATCTTTGTAGAATAATTTTATTCAAAAGCCATGCTGGATTAATTTAATATAAACTATCATTGTTATATTCTTTGTTATGTATCATTTCAAAGTAAGTAATTCACACTGTCTATTTAGCTAATAACACAGCCCCCTTTTCTTTGAAAGAATTGTTTGAGGCTTCAAAAGTCAACCTACATATTGCATTTACAGTATGTACAGTATATTTTCATATCTCCTAGCAAGTAACTTCAAACTGACAAACTGTTGACTGGCTATTGAACCACTGGTCAGGTAATATATTAATCAGTAGTAAAAATGTATTGACTAAAGGATCCCACAGGAAAAGTTACCCGGCTGCAGCCTGAAACATCACCAAGTGAATCAATGAAATCATTGAAACATTTTTCAAAGTTTGCAAGAGCAGCCAACAAGAAAGCAAGCCCATCGAGCAGCTTCAAAGACTTTACAGCAAGCCAGGTTTCAAGTTCAGGTTAAAATCAGACGAACATAATGACGAGAGGGAATAAGGGACCAGAGGTTTTTCTGCACCCATACATTGTTACACAGCTACTGAAGTTGAAAATAACTCCTCATCTGCACATCATATTAATGTCAAGTCTCTAGTAATTCATACTAACTAGAAATAGTGTGTGAATTTTTGAATGTGCACAAGATTAGGTAAGATGGATAACAAAAAGCTGCCTTAAAGCTGATAGTACAAGGACAGGATGACATAGATTTGGACAAAAGATGTGGGTGATATGAGGAATAACTTGTTTTAATGTAGTAAGTGGTAACAGCCTTGAACTTGCTGTGTCGAGGGGGTAGAAGTAGAGATATTGAATGATTTCAAAAGGAACTTGATTGGGCACTTGGAGAAAATTAACTTGCAAGGTTACAGGAGTAGAACACGAGATAGGATTGAAGAGCCAAGGAAGGGAAGACTGGCAAACAGGTAAACCACAGCAAGGGAGTTTTGAGTGTGTCTCAGGAATGAACAGGCAGAGGAGTCTGAGGTAGGTGAGGTATGACCCGAGAAGCATTGTTCGTATGACTGCATATGACCTCCGTCACTTAGTGAGAAATTCACAACAAACTTCCCTACTCAAGCCCAAATTAAAATCCAGATGCTGTCCAGCCAAAGCAATGGGACTGAAATTTGAACAAACATACAAGGAATTCTTCTGCTTCTGTTGCCATCAAACTTCAGAAAGGAATTTAAAACAAACTAGAGGGAATTCAGCCAGAATAGCATTCAATAAGTCGGTTGACTGCTCAGGCCAAGCATACTAATCAAGTAGTATGGAGTATTAAGGACAATTTGGCTGGCACTGGACATATGTAGGTGAATTAAGAATTGGAAACGTCAGCACAGGAAAAGAATCTGAAAATGTAGGAATCTGTGAAAATTGAAACTGTGCAGGATGACTGCACTTGTAGAACTCTCTCTTTCTAAATCTGTTTCAGATTCAGTGATGTGGAGTGTGAGTGTCTGATAACTTGGGGGTGATTAATTTTCTTTTATTCTCTCATGTGATATGGGCATCACTGACTGGGTCAACATTTATTGCCTGTCCCTAATTATCTAGAATACAGTTTAGAATTAATCACGCTGCTGTGGATCTAGAATTTCACATGGATGAGACAGATGGCAGATTTCCTTCCCTGAAGGACACTGGTGAACCAGACGGGATTTTACAGTTGACAGTGGTCACTTTTTAATTCCATATTTTTATTGGATTTGAATGCAGGTCCCCAGCTCATTAGCCAGGACCTCTAGATTATTAGCCAGTGGCCATACTGCTAGGCCACAACATAGGCACAGCAACTAGAAAGAGACAGGTGCAGGAAGAGGACTGTGTAGCATGGGGTTAGAAAGAACCTTGCAGAGTCAAGGAAAGAAAGGTTAAAGGATAAAGGTCCAGTCCCATCAGCCACATGAACCTTTTTACCTTTGGTAATATAAGGGATGGTGACTGGATTGAAATTCTGACCTCAAAGGAAATCCAGTAAAATTGGCAAATTGTACGCACTGCCCTGGCTTGTCTTGTGTACTTCAATCCCAGTATTACTGATTTTTCCCTCTGGCAGATTAAAAATGTTACAGCTAGAGTCAGTGAATGGAATAATACAGAACAGACGGAAATGATTTGACCTATTGTTTTTGTGCTCAATCTCTGTCAGATGTCTGTTTAGGCCAATCCCCCACAGCCATTTCCCTGCAACCTTGCAAATTTCTCCTTTTCATCTATGTATCCCATTCCTTTTAGACAGATCCCTCTCAGGCATTTTATTCTAGATCACAACTCACTGAGCAAAGATAAAATCCTGCTTACCTTCTCTTTGGACATTTTTTAGTAAACTGAAATCGGTCTGCTGTCATTACTGAACAGGAGCACTCCCCGCTATGTGCTTGATCAACACCCTCTCCTAATCTTGGACACCTCTATTCAATCTTCCAACATGTCCACTTCTGCTCAAATGAGATGAGTCCCACCTTCTCCAGTTACTTGACATTGATTTGGATCATCTGGGACAGTCTCAATGAAAGCAAATCCCCACGTTCCGCAGTCCAATGCTAACATTTCCAATTTTATCTAGCTGTTTATCTAGCAGCTCTGGTCACCACCCTACCTGAAGGATGTGGATACTTTGGAAAGGGTACAAAAAAGGTTCACCAGGATGTTGCCTGCTTTGGGGGATTTTAGCTATGAAGAACATTTGGATAGACTGGGCTTGGTTTCCCTGGAACGCAGGAGGTTGAGGGGGCGATCTGATAGAAGCTTCTAAGATTGTGAATGGCATGGTTAAAGTGGAAAGTTGTGAGGCTTTTTCCCAGGGTGGAGGGGTCAATTACTGGGGGACACAAGTTCAAGGTGTGAGGGGGCATGTTTGAAAGAGATGTGTGAGGAACGTTTTTCACATAAAGTGTGGTGAGTGCCTGGAATGTGCTGCCAGAGGAGGTGGTGGAAGCCACCAAAATAGTAGCATTCAAGAAGCTATGTGGGCATCACTGATTGGGTCAACCTGGACAAATACATGAATGGGAAGGGAATAGGATCCTGTAAGTAAAGACAGTTTTAGTATGGAAGGGTAAAATGTGTCAATGCAGGTTCAGAGGGCCAAAGGGCCTGTTCCTATGCTGTAGTGTTCTTTGTTCAGCTATGTATTTACTTATCTGAGGGGACTATGATCATTAGAATCATTGACAACTTTACTTACAACAAAGATTGAGCTCTGAGGTGAAAGTTTTTTTAAGGGGAGGGAACAGCTGGAATGGTCCATGAAAACAGAAAGTGAAGGATTACATTTCTGACCACTGGCACAGGAAAGAATAATTAGAAAGTTCTTTTGATGGAGGATCAGGACCTCTGAGATTAAAGGACTTGCTGTGCTTAAAAAAAAAGCTATGTCAGGACAATTACCAGAAATGTGTGCAAGTTGATGGAGGAAAATTCAGGTCAGGAAAGGAAGAATGTGGATGAAGTATGTGTATGTGAAAGAAGACTCCTAACTCATGGGAGGTAACACCCAGTTAATCCTGTAAAGATTTCCTTCTTATCACTTGGAGGCTTGTGTCAAAATTTGGAGAGCTGTTCTAGAGACTAAGCATGCAACAGCCTGACATAGTCATTGACATAGAATCAATATCTTGCAATGAAGCAGACCATCCCTGTTTACAATCCCAGCAACAGGACAGGCCCAGCAGAGGTGGCAGCACAGTGATATGCAGTCAGGAAGAAGTTGCCCTAAAAGTCCTCAACATTGACTCTGGACCACATGAAATCTCATGCATCAGATCAAACATACTGCTCATAACTACTGACTGCTCCTTTTTGGCTGATGAATCACTTCCATGTTGAACACTAAGGGTGACAAGGGCACATGATGTACTCTGGATGGGAATTTCAATGATCACCACCAAGAGTGGCATGGCAGTGCCAATACTGATGGAGCTAGCCAACCTCTATGGGACATAGCTGTTAGACTGGGTCTGCAGTATATGCTGAGGAAACCAACACGAGGGAAGAAGAGGTATAGTTAGTAAGTTTGCTGATGACACCAAAATTGGAGGTGTAGTGGACAGTGAAGAAGATTACCTCAGAGTACAGCAGGATCTTGATCAGGTAGGCCAATAGGCTGCGAAGTGGCAGATGGAGTTTAATTTAGATAAATGTGAGGTGCTGCATTTTGGGAAAGCAAATCTTAGCAGGAATTATACACTTAATGGTAAGGTCCTTGAGAGTGTTGCTGAACAAAGAGACCTTGCAGTGTAGGTTCATAGCTCCTCGAAAGTGGAGTCGCAGGTAGATAGGATAGTGAAGAAGATGTTTGGTATGCTTTCCTTTATTGGTCAGAGTATTGAGGACAGGAGTTGGGAGGTCATGTTGTGGCTGTATAAGACATCGGTTAGGCCACTATTGGAATATTGCGTGCAATTCTGGTCTCCTTCTTATCGGGAAGATGTTGTAAAACTTGAAAGGGTTCATAAAAGATTTACAAGGATGTTGCCAGGGTTGGAGGATTTGAGCTATAGAGAGAGATTGTATAGGCTAGGGATGTTTTCCCTGGAGCATTGGAGGCTGAGGAGTGACCTTATAGAGGTTTATAAAATCATGAGGGGCATGGATAGGATAAATAGACAAAGTCTTTTCCCTGGGGTGGCAGATTCCCGAACTAAAGGGTATAGGTTTAGGGGGAGAGGGGAAAGACTTCTAAGGGGCAATTCTTTCATGCAGAGGGTGATATGTGTATGGAATGAGCTGCCAGAGGAAATGGTGGAAGCTGGTACAATTGCAACATTTAAAAGGCATCTGGATGGGTATATGAATAGGAAGGATTTGGAGGGATATGAGCCAGGTGCTGGCAGGTGGGATTAGATTGGGTTGGGATATTTGGTCGGCATGGATGAGTTGGACCGAAGGGTCTGTTTCCGTGCTGTTCATCTCTATGACTCTATGACTCTATAACATACTTGGCCTCATCCTTACCAGCCTGCTTGCTCCAGATGCATCTGTCCATGACAGTAAGAGTGATCATTTCATAATCCTTGTGGAGACAAAATCCCACCTTCATATGAGTATCCCCTCCATTATGTTGTGTGGCACTGCTAGGTGGGATGGATTTTGAACAGATCATCAAAACTAAGGTATTCATGAGGTGTCGTAGGCCATCAGCAGCAACAGTATTGCATTCAAACACAATCTGTAACCTCTTCCCTTGGTATATCCCTCACTCTACCATTACCATTGAGCCAGGGAATGAACTCTGGTTCAGTGAAGACTTTGGGCAGGGATTCCAAGAACAGCAACAGGCACATCTACAAATGAGTTCTCAACTTGGTGACGGGACCACTTGCAAAGCAAATAACATAACCAGCATGCTGTAGACAGTGCTAAGAGATTCTACAACCAGTGCATCATATCAAAATTCTGTTGTCCTGCCACATCCAATCATGAATAGTGGTTGAGAATTAAGCAACTCATTGGAGGTGATACGTTTTACAAAGACCGTCAGCTTTCATGTTAGAAAGCCCTGTATATTAGTGCAGAAGAGGAGGCTGAAGTATTTGCATCCACCTTCAGCCGGCGATACTGAGTGGACAATCTATCTCAGCATCCTCCTGAGGTCCTCAGTCTCACAAGTCGAGTCTTAAGCCAATTTGAGGGAGAAAGACAATCAAGGAAAAGCTCTTCATTGGTTGAAGTTGTACCAAGCACGGAGAGCAATAGTTGTGGTTGTCAGATTAATCATCCCAGCCATAGGACATCACTGCATGCTAGCAGACAGTGGCCTGCTCTTGTTATCACCAGAATATTAATCCAGAAACTCGAGTAATGTCCTGGGGATTGGGGTTTGAATCCTGTCTTGGCAGATTGTGGAATTTGAATTAAAACAAATCTATAATGAAGAGTCTAATAATAACCAAATAACCATTTAGAAGAAAAGAGGCCATCTGCTTCACTAATATGCCTTAGGAAAGGAAATCTGTCATCCTTACCTGGTCTGGCCTACATGTGACACCAGACCCATAGCAAGGTGTTTGACTCTTAATGGCCCTCTGATCAATAATTGATGAGCAATAAATGCAGGCCTAGCCAATGGCACCCAAATCCTATGAATGAATTAAATGAAATCATTACTATAGTATCCTATACCCAAATATTTTCAGTTGCTTTTTGAATGTACCCCACTCCATTATAAGGTCAGAGTGGGATATTAAATTATGATTGCATGATGTTCAGCATCGTTTCCAACTCCCCAGATAGTGAAGACACAGTGTCCAAATGCAGAAAGACCTGGAAAACATTCAGGCTTGGGCTGATGGGTGGCAACTAACATTTGCATAATTTAAGCATCAGGCAATGACCATTTCCAATGAAGGAAATTCCAACTATCACCCCTTAACATTCCATAACATGTGGTGTAAACAATATTAGCTGAACACTGATATTGGTGACCTTAGGGAACTGGGAGGTGGCCAGGCTAGATCATTCAGTTGGTATATCTGGCAGAAGATTGTTGCAAAAAGTTCAGCCTTGCCTTGATATATAGGCTGCAACCCACCCACTTCCTCCCACTCCATTAAACGTTGAGGATGGCAATATTTGTAGGCCCTCCTCCTCCAGTAAGTTGATTAATTGTCCACCAACATTTGTAGTTGGATAAGACTGCAGAGCTTAAATCTGATGCATTGATTGTGTTATCACTTAGCTCTATCTATTGTATACTATTTAAGTTACTTGATGTGCAAGTAATTCTGCATTGTATCTTTACCAGGCTGACACCTCACTTCTTGTTATTCCTGATGCTGCGTGTAGCATGCCCACCTGCACCATCAATTGAACCTGATTGATTTCCCAGCTTGTTGGTAATGGTGGAGAGGGTGTAGATGCCTGGCCATGAATTCACAGATTGTGGTTGAATACAATTCTGCTGCTGTTGATGACCCACAGGCCTTACAAGCATCAGATGAGTTACTAAATCTGTTCTGTAATTTACTATGGTGGTTGTGCCATCATCTAAGTCAGTTGTAGTGAAAAGCTACAATTTCTGGGAGATATCATTTGTCATCTCCTGTCAAATGAAGTAACATCCATTATGTCTATTTTCTATCTCCTCACCAACTCCTTATCTACCTCAAGAGTTTTACATGTTTGCTAACAGTTATCCTTGTGAAATCTTATCAACTGTCTTTTTGTATCTATTCATATCACTGAGTATTTGAGAAGAACAAATTAATAACATTGTGCATTTTGTGCATTTACTTTTGTCAGTTGGCAGATCACACAGAAGTCATGCAAGGAATAAAGAAATTCCCACAAGTACGTTATCCTGTATTAACACCAAATCTCCATGGCTTTCATGACGCTGTGAGTGTATTTCTGAATGTTACTGATGTTATAAGTACTTTGAAATTGTGGTAAAAGTATATCTTATACCATTAAATGTTAGCCCATTATTCTGGTTATAATTTTCTAATACTGCTCTTCCCTCTTCAGTACCTACCCAGACACTGTGTCCCAACTCTTCCACCGTTACATCAATGACTGCATTAGTGCAGCGTCCTGCACCCAGGCTGAACTGGAGCAGTTCATTGACTTCTCCAACAACTTCTATCCCGCCCTCAAATTGATTTGGTCCATCTAGGACACCTCCCTTCCCTTTCTTGACTTCATCCTTTCCATCTCCAGCGACAGTCTCCAGATGAATGTTCACTACAAACCCACAGACTCCCATAACTGCCTGGACTACACCTCCTCCCACCCAGTA
This sequence comes from Chiloscyllium plagiosum, assembly GCF_004010195.1. Lineage (NCBI taxonomy): Eukaryota > Metazoa > Chordata > Chondrichthyes > Orectolobiformes > Hemiscylliidae > Chiloscyllium > Chiloscyllium plagiosum. Next base: position 33,019,595 of record NC_057712.1, read on the forward strand.
TTTTGCAAGAACTCCGACCCATTCTCCCAATTCCTCCGCCTCTGCTGCATCTGCTTGGATAAGCAGACATTCCACTTGCGAGCATCCCAGATGTCCACCTATTTTGAACAATGTGCTTTTCCTTCCCCTGTCATCCAGACAGAGCCTCCGCTGCACCACCTCCATTCCCTGTTCCACTGCTCTAAATCCCCCCAATGCAATAAAGACAGAGTCCTCCTTGTCCTCATCTACCACCCCACCAGTCTCTGCAGCCAACGCATCATCCTCAAACACTTCCACCAACTCCAGCTAGACCCCACCACCAAAAACATCATTCCCTCTCCATCCCTCTCTGCCTTCCACAAGGACCGTTCCCTCCAACAGTCCTTGGTTCACGCCACCCCCACCACTGAACCCCCATGTATCTTCCCTTGCAACTAGAAAAGATGCAAATCTGCTAGTACACCTCCCCCGTCACCTCCATCCAGGGCCCCAAACAGTCCTTCCAGGTGAGACAGAGATTCACCTGCCTCTCTTCTAACCTAGTTTACTGCATCAGGTGCTCTTAATGTAGTCTTCTCTACATCGGGGAGACCGAACGTAAACTTAGGGAACGGTTCACCGAGCAGCTCAGCCGGGCCCGCAGGGGCTGACTGGACCTCTCAGTCACTGCCCATTTTAATTCCCCTCCCCACTTCCTTTCCAACATGACCATCCTTGGTCTCTTCCATTGCCAAAACAAACCACAGTCCCTATTGGAGGAACAACACTTAAGCACCCTACAGCCTGGAGGACTAAGCATTGAGTTCTCCAATTTCAAATAGCCTCCCTCCCCAACCCCCAACCTTCTTCCCAGCCCTTCCTCCTCCCTTCCACTCCTCCCTGCCATCAATCGGATTCATTCCTCCCACTGACCCTCTACCTGTCTTCACCAATCCTCACTTCATCACCCTTCCCCCACACCCCGCCCTTTACGTGCAGCTCCCCCTACAACCAGCCCTAGTCCTGAAGAAGGGTTACACCTGAAATGTTGACTTCTGTTCCTCCTGATGCTGCCTGGTTTGCTGTGTTCATCCAACCTCCTGCCTGTCTATTCCTGCTACTTGCAGCATTTTCAAAAATGTTTCAAAGTGTAAAAATCGAATATTCTTTTTGCATTTCCAAAGCCCAAAGATGCACATAGGCTACTTGTAACAGGGTTTAGGTTCGGTGGAGGGATATTGTTGGAATGTCAAACTTATACTTTGTTCCTGCACATTCTTCTCATATCTGCATGGGTTTCCCCCTGGTGCTTCCGTTTCCTCCCATGGTCTAAAGATGTGCAGATTAGATGGATTGGCCATGCTAAATTGCCCATAGTGTGCAGGGATGTGTAGGCTAGATGGAATAAGTTATGGGAAATACAGGGATAAGGTAGTGGTCACCATACCTTAAGCGAGGGAACAGGTTGAGAAGGACGTTTCCTGAGGGTAATCTCAGCTGGTGCAGGAGTTGAAGTCATGCAGGTGATGTAACTTTGCATTGCAACCTAGCCATCTGGCCAATGGAGCTAAGCAAAGCAGTAAGGTCATGAGGTAAATCAAAGTGAATAGACAGAAAAAAAAGAGTTGAAAGAAAGCAGGTAGACATGAAGGAAAGATAAATAAGAGAAAGAAACAGAAGATTATTTCCATGAAATCATTATGCTGTGTAAATTGTTTGGATTGAAAAAGAGTTAGAATAAGTGTCACACATCTGTATATTTTATAGAGAAAGCTAGCAAGAAGAGGATTTGTGTTCGTACATAGGAACCATAATTCTGAATTTACTGACAGCTAAAGGTAGGACAAATAAAGGTAGCAACAACAGCTTGTATTTATGTAGCACCTTTTAACATAATTAATTGTCCTATGGCAATGCACATGATATTATGTCACTAGGCCACAGAGTGAGATATTAAGTCAGATGGCCAAATTTTTGGCCAAAGGGTTGGGTTTTAAGAAGTGCATTAAAGAGAAAAGCAAAGCAGAGCAGTTTTTGGAGGGACTTCCAGTGCTTAAGACCTGGAGACTGAGGCAACTGAAGGCCCGGTAACTAATGGTGCAGCAATTACAATTGAGGACAGATAAGATGCCAGAATTAGAGGAGTTCAGGTATCCTGGAGCCTTGTGGAGTTAAAACGGTTAACAGAGATAGAGATAGGGAAGGGTATGGGTTTGGTAGGATTTCTAAACAACAGGAATTTTAAATTCAAGCTATTTCTTGATCAGGCACCAGTGTGAATCAGAGAGCACAGTGACTTGCTGTGAGTTAAGACATTGGGCAGCAGAGTTTTAGATGGCCTCCAGTTTACTAAGAACAAAATAGAGGAAACTTGGAGCTTTGGTTGAATATTTCTTTTCTTCCTGAACCTCATGTTGTTGAGAGTTAATTTACCACAGCCATTGGAATGCAGGATGGGATCACCTGTTTCTATACCTGGCAAGACTGAGTTTGGGATCTTTCTATCTTTTATAACAAGGAGAATTTTTGTGAGGCACTGGTTCTCATTGCATGATTATTGTTAAGCGCATGCAGTTCAATGGGATTAGTAACATCCAAATCTAATAATAATGTTTTAAAAGGCTCAGAAAACAGTAGCAGATAACAACTGGCCTATTAGTTTAACATCAATGTTAGTGATAAAATGAAACCATTTGAACAGGCAAACTTAAGGAAGACCTCAATAGATTTAACAAAATCTACCATGCAAAGATAGAAACTTCAGGTAGAAAGAACCTGGCTTACATGTTATTTTAAGCTCTTTGAAGATCCAGACAAAGGAATTAATTTTGCAACAATTTACTGCCAATATTGGGTTCTTCTCCCTGGAGTGAAGATTGAAAAATCACAATATCTGCCCTCATTTTGTGTTAAAGATTAGAAAATTATGATTTGAGTGTTAAGGATTGGTCGATGTGCATTGTTGGTTGCTCCACTGAAAATGTTCTGCATTGATGTTAAAAGATTACACCCCTGATGCAAATGGATTCCAACTCAGATTCTGCCAGTAGTAATGCTGATTATGCTTGTTCTAAGCTTCCAGAAGACACAAAACCCACAGTCCCATTTCTCCCAGGCATTATGATTAAAGGTAAAATTGGACATTAAGCTATGAACTAGAGAGTGCACTACATCATGTGGAAAAGTTCAGTAAAGTTGAGGGAAGAATTCTTGAATTAGTTTCGACTGTGAGTTGATGGTTTTGAAATTGTGAAGATTTGAGACAGGAAAATCATATCAGTAAAAATGACTTATTAGGACAACTTATTTGTCATGGTTGCTCAAATGTTTTATATTTTCCATTTAACAGAAAGGTTCTCTAGGATACGCTCTGTCTGCTCAGAGTGAACACTCTCCTGTAGTTCAAGTATGCATATTTGAGGACCTTTTTACAAATTATTTTCTTTCTGGCATTGAAAAAAAATCAAGTTAAATTCATTTTAAAATGACACTAAATTGAACAAAATAAAATATTGCTCAATTAGAATTTTCATTGTCCATTCTATGTGCTATATTTTGGACATTTCCACAGAGACTCACAACTTCGAATATATTGTTAGATTGGTATGCGCTCTCCTCTATGTCATTTATTCCATTCCATTATCTAACCTCTTCATATGCTCTGTAATGAAGGTGTGTGCGTATTGTACCTTTAAGAGAGCTAAAAGCAACAGAACTACCTGACAGCACCAAGTGTTCTGAAAAAAATATATAATGTAACCTTTTGGTTCAGCAGTTAGTGTAGCTGGTTGCCTGGAGACAAAAACAGATTTGAATTAGGCCAATCAGTTTAAATTATACCCAAATAATAAAGACCAATTTCCAATCAGGTTTGAATTTAGTAGATTGACTATCTTAAAAGCCAATGAGACAATCCGATGCTTTGGGGGTATAAGACTGGGAAAATTGAATAATTGGGAAGAGAATTGCCAAGCCAGCATGTAGAAGCTGCCTGAAAAATAGCTCTCTCAAAGGTACCTTTATCAATTAGTAACCTGTGCAGCAGGATCCCCAAGAAGAAGAAAAGAAGACAAGAACCCAGAGAAGAACCAAAGGCTGCCTGGTTTTGAGATAAGAAGTTTTGTCTTGTAAATCTTAATCGGGAGTTTTAGCCGACCAGTATTATAAAAGTGAAGGTAAAAGATAGATTAGAGGAAGGAGTTGTAAATCATTGTTAGTTAATTATTCTCTGTTATACTTTAAGAAATAAAGTTGTTAATTTTTATTTTAAGTAGTTCTTGGCCTCTCGAATTTTCACAGATTATGGCACGGGATAAATCTTTTCTGTGTTGCTGCTGTAAATTAAGCAGGAGTGTTTACCCTATGTTGTAACAGATCCTACAGCTAATTTACTGTAAAGAATGGGACTAATTTTAATTGGGAAGAAATACTTTGAGCAATTTACTTTTTCATGCCTGAAAAACATGTAAAATGGTGATCCATAGAATTGTTCTGCCCATAGCGATAAAATAAAGCTGATTAAGACATGGGCAAGTAATCAAGAGCTTGTTGCTCTGAGGAGAGGAATATGCTTCATTTTAATGATGATAATTGACAAGACAATGTACTTTATAGACAGCTTTGTCATTGGGAATGAGTGAAATGTTTTTCCAAAATCAAAGTGCTTTGGTCAACAGAAAAGTGCATTCGCAATCACTGAAGAATGTAATGTTGAAGATGGCAACTTAATTATGTTATAAATTTATTGATAGAGCTATCCAACATCCATGCCTCTGAACCAATGCCCCTATCATTGCCTTTAGACTTGACTGATCAAACATACACTTAGCTAGTCACCCTCAAATTTTTGTAAACATGCGGTCATTTAAGTTTCTTCTGTCCATGTCTCAATTCTCAGCAAGTCCCATTTTACCATCATCCCTGTGCCCACTGACCTATTTTGCCTCCTGGTTAGGAAACACCATGATTTTAAAATGACCATCCTTCTTTTAAATCCCTCCATGGCCTCACCCCTCCTTAAATCTGTAATTTGCTCCAAAATCCACAAGCCTCTGAGATATTAAAAACAAAACAAAATGCTGGAGATCACAGTGGATGAATTAGTATCCATGGAGAGAAAGCAAGCTAACATTTTGAGTCTCCACATGAAACGCTTGCTTAGTTTCTCTCCATGGATGCTGCTGTGATCGCCAGCATTTTTTTGTTTTCAGTAAAGATTCCAGCATCTGCAGTAGTTTGCTCCTAGCTGTTGAAATATCTGAGTTCCTTTAATTCTGGCCTCTTGTGCTTTTCCAATCCTACCATTGGTGGCCATGCCTTGGTTGCATGGACTCCAAGCTCTGGAAATCCCTAACCTATACCTCCCTACTTCACTTTTTTCCTTTAAGACACATCCTCAAACCTACCTCATTGACCAAAATTGTCTTCATCTGACCCCCAATATCTCCTTGTGAGGCTTGTTATCATTCTTTGTTTTTGAATGTGTCTGTGAAGGGTCTTGCAATGTATCACCACATTAAAGATGCTCTATAAAAATACATTGTGTTGTAGAAAAGCAGAATTTTTAAGGTATTACTAAATGCTGGCCTTCAGGTGAAATTGGGTATCCTTGCACGTGAATCATTGGAAGTTAAAATGCACGTGTAGCAATAATTTAGGAAGCAAAATGGTGCATCTGCCTTTATTGCAAGGTAAGTGCAGTGTAAGAGGAAGGATGTGTTGTTGAAGGTGTGCAGAGCTTTCATGAGTTCATACCTGAATATTTTGTGCAGATTTATTCTGCTTTGCTTCAGAAGACTGAGAGTCTGTGATTTTCCTACTCCAGGGGTTCCACTGATGGGCAAATTCAAAATTGAAATCAATAGATTATTGGGCAGTAAGGAAGTGGGAAGAGTTTGGCAGGGTAGAGCTGGTGTACATCTTACTGATTAGTGTTGCAGGTCTTATGGATCATATAACCTATCCCAGTTTCTTATGTTTTTTTTTGTATTCCATTTATTACATGCCATATGGTCATTATTTTCTTTCAGATTGCAGCAGGAGCAAAAGAAGTGGCCATTTTTGGAGCAGCCTCTGAAACGTTCAGTCAGGTGAACACAAATTGTTCCATTGAGGAAAGTATGCAACGGTTTGAGGAAGTTATCAGTTCAGCGAAAGATGGCAACATTCCAGTTCGAGGGTATGTGTGGATAAACTCCTTTATCTTAACTTATCTATCTATGTAACAATTAAAGTGAATAGAAAGGATCCCAAATATATGTTTTTTCAGGTAAAGAATTTTCTAATCCGTAATCTACAGAGACAGTAACATCTTTTCATTGAAGTTATTTCTATCTTTTCATTATTCATAAGTTTTATTGAAATCAATAGAACTGAAAATTGAGAAACCAAGGAATTGCTATGCAATCACATCCTCGATTTCATCCAAATTCAGTGTTGCTCAGGTGGTCATTTTTATTCTGGTCTGCAGTATTTTATGTCATTTTTAAACCCTGAGAATTAATTTAAAGATTGTCGATTCGGCCAGAACAATGATTAATTTTGTGCTCACTAGATCATTCCAAGACGCTGCAAGGAAATCTGACAAGATAAATTACTGCCCATTCCCGAATAAGGAATATGAGGAATATACATGCTCATTAAACATTTGAGAAACCATTTCTTTTGAACTTTCTCATTGGAATGCAATGCTGCTTTGGACAATATATTGTACTCATCTGACTGAAATACAGAATCTCAACTTGTGAACCTATCCCATTTTGTAAACTAAAGGGATTTAATTCTCTTAATTTTTCAAAATTAAATGGAAGTGGGAAGGCCTTTTATTGGTCGTTAAGAAGATGCTGATGCACTTTCACCTTCAGTTGTTACAATATGATTTGACACAACAAAATGGCTTCTTGTTTGGGAGGAATGGTTAAAATCCACATCCAGGAATCACTGGTGGAGGTGGGAGTGGGGGCTGGTGGTGTTAGCAGAAGATGGAGTCAAGTAATGGAAAAGGAGTCAGGGTAAGACTTTGAGAAAGGTTTGCTTGAGGGACCAGGGGATGGCAATATTAATGAGATGCAACATCATAACATAAATCCATTAGGATCTAAAGAGCAAATTTTCATCCAAATCAAAGGTCCTTGGATATAGCTTACAAAGTGTAAAAGTTAGCACGTTATGAAGTATCTTGAATTAACTTTTTTGGACATGACTTTGGAGCAGGTGGGACTTGAACCCAGATTTTCTGGCCTACGGGCAGGGACACTGCTACTGTATACAAGAGTCTGCAGTATGGTATAATTTGTCAAAAGGAAATTGAGGATTTATCTTGTGGATAAATTATCAAAGATTTTTAAAAAAATTTCCAGAAATATTTTGGATTGCAGAAGGATGGGATGGTGCAAAGTGTGTGTTGGCAAGGATGATATTTATTTGAAATGCATTCAGAACCATTTTGAATGCAATTTTCTGTTGCTGTAACAAAGAATGATACACCATTCTAATATGGTTCATAGATAATGAAATAGAGCAACTGGGAAATCTAAGCATCAGAGAACATAGTAGCAACTGTGGACACAATGATAAGAAAAACACTTCACTGGAATAGACAGAATAATAAAGTCAAAAAGATTGTGGCCCAGATTAATTATTGAGGAAAATGGTGCACAGAACAGCAGTGGGAAATAGTTAGATGACAGATGGTAAAACAACAAATCAAATGTACAGCAGGAAAAATAAACTGGTGTATAACAAAGGCAGTGATTCCTTGGGTTAATGGATTACATCAAATTTGAAATTGCGAAATTGATTCATTTGAAAATGAAAGTTGTAATGAGTAACAAATGTAGAAAAGGACAGTCCAACATTTTGCTCCAATACTACAGAACTCCACCCCTCCCTGCAACCAAACAGGTGGGAAATTATGGGAGCCCTGCATTGTTTCTCTGCGGAATGTCTGATCCAATTTAAATCCAGTTGGGCACTTTACTGGCCCAGCATGGGCCTCCACAGGGTTTAATAGGCAGCCTCTGGGAGCTTGTTAAATCCCTGAGCCACCACTAAATTCTGTTAGGTTTTGGGTTAGATGCCTTAAAATGTTTCATTTATGAGCCTAATTGGCATTAGATTACTTTACAGTGTGGAAACAGGCCCTTCGGCCCAACAAGTCCACACCGACCCGCCGAAGCGTAACCCACCCATACCCCTACATTTACCCCTTACCTAACACTACGGGCAATTTAGCATGGCCAATTCACCTGACCTGCACATCTTTGGACTGTGGGAGGAAACCGGAGCACCCGGAGGAAACCCACGCAGACACGGGGAGAACGTGCAAACTCCACACAGTCAGTCGCCTGAGGCGGGAATTGAACCCGGGTCTCTGGCGCTGCGAGGCAGCAGTGCTAACCACTGTGCCACTGTGCCGCAGCATTCTCCTGCTGTCAGGGAGGATTCCCTATGTTGGGCTCCAGTTTGATTGGCAATAGTTTCCCTGGTGCCAGGAGTCAGTTGTGGATACTCCTTTCTGATTCCTCTGGCCCCTACCCGTTCTGCTCCACCATTCTCTAGTGGTCTCTACTTAACTCAGCACACTGTGTGCGAGACAAACTTAGTGCAACGAGCACTGGAGTGATTTTCTGTAGGTACATTAGGGATGGCTGATGTCAAAAGCATGGAATACCTGAAGATCTACTACCACCATCTCAGAGCCACAAAAGGAAGGGTAATCAATTGGTCAATCAGTCAATCCCAGCATGATTTTTCACATTCTAAACACACACAAGGGAAGACAATGGAGAGTGAAAAAATGACAAAGAACTCTTGACTAAGTCATCTTCCCTCAAATATCAGAGAAGGCTGACTTCAAGATTTTGGGATCCCCAGAGAAGAATTAAAACAACTAGTGAAGGTTAACATTCAAATGTGACATGATTTTAAAGAAGTTATTCAAAGTTAAGATCAAATTGTCAGTTGACCCTGTCAGTTTACACTTCAGAAAGAAGAAAGCAAAGAAAAAGAGGGGACTCTGACAGCAATCTTGCAAATTATCATTATAGGAAATGGGATTAGATCAGAGGATTCATGTGAAGAACAACATTGGTTGAAACCTGATGGGCCAAATGGCCTGATCCTGTTATTCTAATCCAGAAATCGCTTCTAAATTATACCAGTGAAAAAATTATACTTTACTAATTTGAAATAGCTACTGGAATTAGAATGTAGACCATAGAACAAAGAACAGAACAGCGCAGGAACGGACCCTTCGGTCCACCATGTTGTGTCGAACTGGACAACAAATTAAACTAATCTGTTCTGCTTGCCCTTGGTCAATATTCCTGTATTCATTGTATATTTATGTCCTTATTTAAAAGTTGCCGAAACACCCCTATTGTGTCTACCTCCACCATCACCTCTGGTAGTGTGTTTAGACTCCTACCACTTTCTATGTATAAAACATGCCCCTCACATCTCCTTTGAACTTTCCCCCTCACCTTAAATGCGTGCCCCCTACTATTAGATATTTCAAGTCTGGTAAATGATTCTGATGGTCAATCCTATCTAGGCATCTCATAATTTATAGACTTCTATCAAGTCTCCCCTCAGCCTCTGCTGAATTAATAAAGAGTACAAAGTTAATTTATTTCCTGAATTTTCAGAAATATACATCAGATGGTGTATTGGAGGTACAGTGAAATTCCAAAAGCTGTTACTTAATAGAAATGAGAAGATTAACGATGCCAGTATTGAGTACAGGAGTTGGGAGGTCATGTTGCAGCTGTACGGGACATTGGTTAGGCCACTGTTGGAATATTGCGTGCAATTCTGGTCTCCTTCCTATTGGAAAGATGTTGTGAAACTTGAAAGGGTTCAGAAAGGATTCACAAGGATGTTGCCAGGGTTGGAGGATTTGAGCTATAGGGAGAGGCTGAACAGGCTGGGGCTGATTTCCCTGGAGCATCGGAGGCTGAGGGGTGACCTTATAGAGGTTTACAAAATCATGCGGGGCGTGGATAGGGAAAATAGACAAAGTCTTTTCCCTGGGGTTGGGGAGTCCAGAACTAGAGGGCATAAGTTTAGGGTGAGAGGGGAAAGATATAAAAGACACGAAAGGGGCAACATTTTCACGCAGAGGGTGGTACGGGTATGGAATGAGCTGCCAGAGAAAGTGGTGGAGGCTGGTACAATTGCAACATTTAAGAGGCATTTGGATGGGTATATGAATAGGAAGGGTTTGGAGGGATATTGGCCGGGTGCTGGCAGATGGGACTAGATTGGGTTGGGATATCTGATCAGCATGGATGGGTTGGACCGAAGGGTCTGTTTCCATGCTGTACATCTCTATGCCGCTAGGACTCTATTTACAATTTCCTATCCTTGACTCTTCTTGGATATGTTAAATATATTTTCAGATGCATAGCATTTTGTCCTAATATTACAATGGATGCAAGGAATGAATTCTCATTTCAAATCGCACACATTGCAGCCATAAAGAGTCGCACTGAATGTAGAAAGAACCCCAGCAATTTAAAGTGCACTTGGAAATCAATGGTTCGAGTTCAGTAAATATAAGGGTGAGGTCTGGTAGCTTGCAACAAATAACATGTTCCTAATTATTTTGTGGTACACTCTCCACAATGTTTTTTAGAGCTCCATGTAGAAAACAAAAACTGAATGCTAATTATAATGAATAACTTTATTGGCATTTGCCAGTGGTGATAAGAGAACTTTTCACAGCAAAACAAAATTTTAAAGAACAGCTTTTTAAATAAGCTGCAAAAATGTTAATAACCGCAGTGACATTTTATAATGAACAAAATGCTTCCAGATGTTCTTCAGAATTTACGAGAGCATTCCAGAGACGCAGAAAAGATGGCAGCCTATTCTTGCTGAGAGATAGACACAAAGTCATTTGAAGTGATTGATAATTGGTATGTGATACAAAAATTAATTCTTATTTCCGTGTGCTGCCAAAGCATGCCATCTTGCCAAATCCAGCCACTGCAAAGTGCTTGGTTTATAATAACCTGGCTCATGTATGCACTCTTATAGTTTCCGAATAAAGGGATTTTAATAAAGTGAATGCACATTAGATATTTCACTAGACAGCAGGCAAATCAATTCAAAAGCCTCTTTGTATTTTCAATAGAAGGCTGCCCTAATTTTAGAAAATGGAATGGAAAGTTCTTTTCTGACAATTGTTACAGCAGTTTCTATGTTTATGGAGATATTGTAAGCCATCTCACTGAACTCTCAATTTACAATCCCTCCCTGTCTCACTGACCCCGCCCCATTCGTGAAACCTCACTGATCCCCACCATTTCTGATCCCTCACTGACCCTACCCTCATTCCTG